>NC_090750.1:30218600-30221100 GCF_036898095.1 Palaemon carinicauda | reverse complement strand
ATTAATTTTCAGAATTAATCTTTTTATTTCACGTATTTTTGTTACGAAGTCTTACGAATTCTGTTTGATAGTGTTATGTGACCATATGAAATATGAGCAAGGGCTTATGTAATGTTCTTTTATATTTTCATGAGGTATTGCATCATGTTTGAGAAGAAATACGCAATTGTTTTGGGTACCATGTGCTTTAGAATTTTCCCGAAAAAACTAGTGATAGATCTCATCTTTTTTTTTATTTCGAGGACAAAGGGTGGGCGGAGCTAGATTGGAAAGACGTCTCGTGGGTGTGTTGGTGTATATCTGGGAGTTGCCTGAAAATCCTGGATTCGCCTCTTGACATTATTATCTAGTTGATAACTCTAGCGTCGGCGTTAGGCCAACTCCCACCCCCCACACACACGGTTCCAGAGCGAATGGAACATTCTGGAAGTTTCAAATATAAAGGCAACCCCTGGGTTGCATAGAGATTGAGAATCCCAGCCTTAAGTCATCACCATCTCCCCTCTCTCTCAGCTCAGAGTATTGTTTAACAAGTGTTCCGTACCTACAGTATAGGGTGTCCTCTCCAAAGTGATTTTGTGCCCCTGCATATATGTAGCTTGGAAACTGCAAAAAAACTTTCAAATAGTAAGACAGACCAGACAATCTCTAGAAAAAGGGCAACAGGTAAATAAGAAATACTATGACACATCTAGTTCCAATACTGACCTGAAGTTAGGCTCACAAGTATATATAAAGGTACATGTAAAGGAAGGACTAAATGAAAAGGTGTCTTCCAAATTTGAAGGTCCTTATCGAGTGTTAGAAAGGGAAAAGAATGATAAATTTAAACTGATACATGAACAAAGTTTAGATGTAAGGTATGCCCATTGGAATCATATAAAGGTTGTAAAAACTAATCCATGGTCCTCTCAACTTCTACAGGAAGTGGTAGAAAAACTTCCTTCTGATCCTACCCCAAGTGGTCGGTATCACTTGCGAAATAGACATTAAAAGTGGGGCCTTGATACAAACACATGGAAAAGGTGAACTGTTAGCAGATTGTGCTGTAGTAAGGTCAATGTCAATTCAATATTAGAAAGGGAAGAACATTTGAAACAGTTAGATAAAGAAATACGAATGTGCATAATAACCCATAGTGATTCTGCCTTTGTAGAATTATTAAGAAACTTACAAGGTAAAATTGAAGACATTGTCAGGCCTCAAAGAAACAAGAGATCTTAATTACCTTTTGTAGGTAGTGCATTTTGTGCTTTATTTGGTGTGGCTACAGAAAACGATGTTAAAGGTTTAACAATACTGATCGTGTAGAACTAATCGAGAAATGGGCTAACCAGAAGGGTAATCTTATAAGTACTCTAATATAAATTAATAATAAGAAGGTAGAAAACATTAAAAGGATGGTGGAATTTATTAATCAAGTTAATGTAAATGTTTCTAACAAGATAGATGACCTAGAACAAGTGTTCAAGTTAAATCATGAAGTGGAAATTGAGATTAGTGATCATAAGGAATCTGTGAATGGACTAATACATGTACAAAAAGGAATACTTAGCCCTGCTATCATTTCTCCAAAAACTTTGAAAGAAATCAAAGATTGGTGTATAGTAAATAGCCATTCCAAGCCTTTGATAGAAGATATATTTTGGTATTATACTATGTCAACTGTGAAGGTAATAAAAGGGTATTTGTTGGTATTGATTCCGTTAAGGGTATGAATTTGTTTGACCTATATACAATACATCCTTTCCCAGTTAAAATAGGAAATGCAACAGTAATATGGAACCATCCTAAGATTAGTCTAGCATTGGATCAAAATAAATTGTTGATGATTATTTTAGAGGAAGGTGAACTAGAACAATGTGTATTGATAAGTGAAAGTCAATCCATGTGCAATTTTGTGCAAATTAAACAACCTATAAACAATTTTCCATGTATACAAGGTATTTTCTTTGAGAATTATGAATTGATGAGAGAGTTTGAAACTTTCATTTTGCCACGCAGGGCATTACATTTAGGTAATGAAATCTTTGTTTATGTTCAAATACTAAAACTGCAGAAGTTACTTGTAATGGGAAGACTCAACCATTTAAGATAGAAAACGTGAAATCATTTACAGATTCTTGCTCAGTAGTAATTCCTGATTGTCTCTATTATGTACCAGGTGTGTTTTTACATTATGAATTAAATCAGTCTTCCATTGCAAGGAGTTATGAAACCAAGATTAACCATTTTAAGCTAGACAAATTAACAGTGGTAGAAAATGTGGCAATGCCACTTGATAATGATTATGTTCTATTTTACAAGCAAGATGTACAATTTCTACAAGCAAGATATACAATTTCTAACTATGTGTAATGTATTTTTGATTGTGCTTATTACTGTGGTAACCTATAATGTGGTGAAGTATTTGATTTTCAAAAAGTTAGAAAGGATTAATGAGTTACTAGTAGCTATTACTGGGAAACCTAAGAAATAAGTTTATTATTTTGTGGTATGA
>NC_090750.1:30198600-30213600 GCF_036898095.1 Palaemon carinicauda | reverse complement strand
TAGATGGACATTTAAATAGCTGCCATCTACTCATGTAACCTATATCTGTACCACCTTCTCTCTTTCTGGTATCTGCAGTGTACACGCAAAATATTCACATTTCTTTCCAAATGTCACTAGCTCCTTCTCCCTCTGTATATGCATACATACGCACACATGCACACGTACACATATGTTTATACTGTATACATATATATATATATATATATATATATATATATATATATATTTATATATATATATATATATATACAGTATATATATATATATATATATATATATATATATATATATATATATATATATATATATATATATTTATTTATTTATATATATAAACCAATATATATATATATATATATATATATATATATATATATATATATATATATATATATATATATGTGTGTGGTAATAGGTTGGCCAGGACTCCAGCCACCCGTTGAGAAACCACTAGAGAGTTATGGTGTCCTTGGAATAGCCAGACAGTACTACATTGGATCCTTCTCTCTGCTTACGGTTCACTTTCTCTTTGCCTATACATACACCGAATAGTCTGGCCTATTCTTTACAGATTCTCCTCTGTCCTCATACACTTGACAACACTGAGATACCAAACAATTCCTCTTCACCCAAGGGGTTAACTACTACACTGTAATTGTTCAGTGGCTACTTTCCTCTTGGGTAGGGTAGAAGCGTCTCTTCAGCTATGGTAAGCAACTCTTCTAGGAGGGAGAAGGACAATGCAAAGTCAAACGATTGTTCTCTTGTCTTGGGTAATGCCATAGCCTCTGTACCATGCTTGAAGGTGCACTCGGGCACACTATTCTATCTTATTCCTCTTCCTCTTGTTTTGTTAAGATTTTATGGTTTATATAAAAAATATTCATTTCAATGTTGTCACTGTTTTTGAAATATTTCATTTTGCCTCGTTTCCTTTCCTCACCGGGCTATTTTCCCTATTAGAGCCTCTGGACGTATAGCATCCTGCTTTTCCAACTAATGTTCTAGCTTAGCAAGTAATATATATATGTATATATATATATATATATATATATATATATATATATATATATATATATATATATATATATACCATGGCATTTAATATATATAATATATACACACGGATACATTTTTCTATATTATATATATATATATATATATATATATATATATATATATATATATATATATATATATATATATATATGTATATATATAACGGAGTTTGAGCGAAGCGAAAAATCTATTTTTGGGTGAGATGGCCATGTCGTCCTGATGGAAGTTCCTATAGGGTAGCTTCCTAGGGTATATTACAACTACGGCGATATTCCCAGAGAATTTACCTTAAGATACCCAGAATTATAACTCCTGGAGCGAATATCCCTAATGAAAGGGATATCGCGACATATCAGAGGACGTATTCTTGACACGCCACATGGCAATCTGCACCCCGAACAGAGATAACACATCGAAGGGGTCAATTGGCAAGAAAACGAAAACGAGAAAGAAAAAGGGGAGCCGTTCCCAAGGCTCTCTCTTCTCCCGTTTCGTAAGCGTGCATTGCGCCAATCCTGGCGCCATCTGTATTCCTTGTAGCGATACACGAGGTGCTACAGATACTGTATGTAGGGAGGGGTCCTACAACCCTTTCATAGAAAGGAAAGGGCGGGTCCATCAGGACGACATGGCCATCTCAGAACGTTCCGTACTCCCCAGAGATATTTCCCCGGTTGACTAGACCTAGAGACCTAAGATGTTACCATTATACATCTTTTCAACTAACCATAAACCATGTTAGAGCTTCCTGCCCCCTACAGGGAAGAGTCCTACTGGACTCTGGAAAAGTCTCGAAGAGTACATATACCTATGTATGAATACCAGGCAAGCTAATATAGTGGTCTCACCCTATATTAAGTAAAGCATAGTTTGTAAAGAACCACTGCGTCAATATGAAATATCGACCAGTTCTCCGCTCAATACTTGTATTGGACAAAGGTTTATATCCGCATAGGAGGAAACTTGTAAATCCGCCACCGTCCCCTTATGGGATGGAGTCCTCCCGCTAAGGGAAAGCATAAACCAATGCAACATTAGCTTGCATAAAGGAACAATCTATTAGAATTATCCCAGATAAAAATACATAGAATGAATGCTCAATTATACCAATAAATTGACACAGGTGAAGGAGACGCAAGGTTCTCAAGAACAAGTTTATTGACAGACAATAAATAGACAGGTTAACAACAATATATATATATATATATATATATATATATATATATATATATATATATATATATATATATATATATACATATATATATATATATAAAAAGAGGATAACCAAAATTTTAAGCATAAGTATGATAGTAAACAGAACTTGTTTATCTGAAAGAAAAACCATTATTGCCACTTTTAACATACCGAGGTATCAAAGTCATAAAAGTCTGTATTACTAATCAGTCACATTAGCGTGCTCGGCACACATGTCTGCACTTATGCTAGGTTCACCTTTGGAAATGGAACAGTCAACGTGGGCAACTCAGTGCCCTCACTTAGTTTGTAGCACAGTATGTAACTACACACTCACCCTGGAATTAATCGTCCCAATTAAAACCACTGTTCCTCACAGAGTTAAACAGTAGGGTTAACGACGCGACCCACTGCTACCACAGATCTCTTTAGTTGCTCCACTTGCTTCGCATAGTGGCGAAAGAACACTCTGGAAGACTTCCAGCCAGTGTAGGAACGAAGATGTTCAAAATCCATACAATTAAAGAAATTTAAGGATGAGGCAACTTTCCTCGGATTGTGACCTGCGGGTGTACTGTCAGGATCCGCTCTGCGAATAAAATAAGTGATTTTCACCCTGAGTTGATTCAGAGATAAATTTGAGCCTGATGTTTCTCCCCTGAATAGTTGACCACCCTTGAAGTCTGAAGTTCTACGAAGATAGACCTTTAGGCATTCTACTGGACATAGAGATGCATCTTCTTTCAGAGGGCAGATTCTCCAGGGACCCCACCTGTTGGTGGGTAACTCATTCTTGGCGAGAAACGTAGGATCCGGGAACAGGTTCAGTTCTCCCCCATCCAGGAACTGAACACGACCTCCCTCTCTCGAGAGGGCTACAATCTCACTAACCCTGGCCCCGGACGCGAGTGTAAATAGGAAAATAACTTTTTGGGTCAAATCCTTTAGCGCACACTCCTCATTGCTCAACAGAGAAGCGAAATGAAGAGCTTTGTCTAAAGACCATGAAATGGGCTTTGGAGGTGCTGAAGGTCTGAGCCTAGCGCAGGCTTTCGGAACTTTATTAAAGATCTCATTAGTGAGGTCGACCTGGAAGGCATATAGAATGGGTCTTGTTAAAGCAGACTTACACGCCGAAATCGTGTTAGCTGCCAACCCTTGGCCATGGAGATGGATGAAGAAAGATAAGCAGAAGTCCGTCGAGATCTCCTGCGGATTCTTCGCCTTGACAAAGGCCACCCATTTTCTCCAAGATGACTCATATTGCCTTCTAGTAGATTTGCACTTATATTCCTCTAGGAAGTCTATGCTGGCTTTCGAAATCCCGAAACGTTTTCTCACCGCTAGGGAGAGAAAATCATGAGCTGCAGGGTCCGGGTTTTCTGTAATGAAGCGCAGACAGTCGACTTCTGGACTCGCTGGGTCAGAACTGGATCTGGTAGCGGTAGAAACTTCAACCGTAGTTCCAATGCCAGGGGGAACCACACGCTGTTCGGCCACTTGTGGGCCACTATTGCCGCTACCCCCTTGAAGGATCTCAGTTTGTTGAGGACCCTCAACAGGAGGTTGTGAGGAGGGAACAGATAAATCCTGGACCATCTGTTCCAGTCGAGGGACATCGCGTCCACTGCTTCCGCTAAGGGGTCCTCGTACGGGGACACGTACAGGGGCAACTTCTTGTTGTCTTTCGTCGCAAAGAGGTCTATCTGCAGTTCTGGGACTTGACTCAAGATGAAGGAGAATGATCCTGCGTCTAGGGACCATTCCGACTCTATTGGTGTGAATCTGGATAGAGCGTCCGCTGTCACATTGCGGACTCCTTGAAGGTGTACTGCCGACAGGTACCACTTCTTCTTTTCCGCCAACTGGAATATGGCCAACATCACCTGGTTGAGAGGTGGTGACCTCGATCCTTGTCGATTCAAGCATCTCACAACTACCTCGCTGTCCAGCACCAACCTTATGTGGATCGAGTGACGCGGGGAGACTTTCTTTAAGGTAAGGAGCACTGCCATAGCTTCTAGAAAGTTTATGTGAAAGGTCTTGAATAGCTTGGACCAAGTCCCCTGGACTTCTTTCCGATGAGAGTGACCTCCCCATCCCTCCTTCGAGGCGTCTGAGTGAATTGTCACCGACGGGGGAGGTGGCTGAAGAAGAACCGACTTCTTTAGATGTCTGGCTTGGGACCAAGGCCTGAGAAGAGTCCGTAGACGAAGTGGAACTGGTCTTCTCAGATCTCTTCGTGCGTTTGATGCATAACTTCTCCAAACTCCGGTTGCATCCTTTAGCTGTGCTCTTAGCACCGGGTCTGTCACCGAAGCAAACTGGAGAGAACCCAGTACTCTCTACTGTTCGCGGCTTGATATCCTTTCGGAATCTAGAAGTCTCTTGACAGAACCCGCTATCTCCTTCCTTTTCTTCGCCGGGATGGAGAAACGGTGTGACATTAGGTCCCAGTGGATTCCCAGCCACTGGAACTTTTGAGATGGAGAAAGTCGAGACTTTTTTTCTGTTGATCTTGAAGCCTAGATACTCTAGGAACTGGATCACTTGAATGGAAGCTTGCAAGCATTCTGTCTTGGATGCTGCCCACACCAGCCAGTCGTCCAGGTAGGCTACTACCTGAATTCCCTTTAGGCGTAATTGTTTGAGAGCTACGCTCGCAAGCTTCGTGAAGATCCTTGGGCTATATTTAGCCCGAATGGCATGGCTCTGAAAGCGTATAGTCTTCGTTGTAGCTTGAACCCTAGGTAGGGGGAGAGTCGACGGTTGATTGGAACGTCCCAATAGACGTCTGACAAGTCTATGGAGACGGTATATGCCCTCTTGGGCAGTAAGGTCCTTATGTGTTGCAGTGTTAGCATCTTGAACTTGCAGTTCACTATGAACTTGTTGAGTGGCGACAAGTCCAGAATGACTGAGTTTTTCCGAGTCTTTCTTGGGAACACAAAACAGCCTCCCTTGGAATTTGATGGATTTCACCCTTCGGATCACTTTTTTCTCCAACAGTTCTTGGATGTACTCCTCCAGAACGGGGGTGGAGTGTTGGAAAAACTTAGGGCACGGGGGTGGAGTGCTGTACCAGCTCCAGCCCAGTCCATTCTTGAGTAGGCTGTGGGCCCAGGGATCGAAGGTCCACCGATCCAGAAAATTCTGAAGTCTCCCTCCTGCCGGCATCATCTCACTTGGACTGCCGTCTTGAGGTCTTGCCTCCCTGACCGCGACCACCCCTGAATCCCCTTCCCCTTGAGGGGCGCCTAGACGAGCGTCTGGCTGCTCCTCTAGGCTTTGCTCGAAAGGAATTTGACTGCCCTACGAACGTTGGGTTGAATGCCGTGGACTGTGTCGACACGGCCTGGGTTACCCACTGGAATGTGGTCGGAGTTTGTGCCACCATCTGGGGCACTGAAGGCAATGGCAATTGCTGTTGCTGTTGCTGTCTAAGTGGCTTGGCTGGCCGAGATGGTAGCCTAGTCCTCATAGTCTTCCTTTTGGTTGGGGACCCTCATCCGGGGAAGACTTTCTCTTGATAGCCAGGCCCCACTTCTGGAGAAGGTTTCTATTCTCCGTGGCGGCCTTATCAACAACTTCTTTGACCAATTCGCTAGGGAAAAGGTCTTTGCCCCAAATGTTGGAGGAGATTAGTGTCCTTGGCTCGTGCCTCACCGTAGCCGAGGTGAACACGAACTCCCTACAAGCTCTCCTCGCCCTGACGAAGCTATAAAGATCCTTCGTCACTGAGGCCAGATGAGTCTTGGCCACTACCATGAACATTTCATGGACCTTGGGGTCACTTGCCATCGTCTCAAGAGTGGTCTGAAGAGACATTGAGGCAGCCAGTCTTTCTTTTGTCTCGTGCTCTCTCCGCAAAAGAAAGTCAGACAGCTTAGGGAGGTTCTCACCGAACTGACGTCCGGCAATATCAGCCTCCAACTTCCCGACTGAGAAGGTAAGATGGACGTCCTTCCAGTCCTTGTGGTCCGTAGGTAGGGCCAGCGACAAGGGTTTACACTCCTCTAGGGAGGGGCAAGGCTTGCCGGCCTCGACTGCTTTTAATACAGCCGCAAACCCTTTCTGTAAAAAGGGGAAGGCTCTAGCAGGAGAGGACACAAAGGAAGGGAGCTTCTTACTCAATGCAGCTACCTTTGAGTTCGTGAAGCCCCTCTCTTTCATCGAAGATGAAAGCAAAGCTTAAGCCTTAGCATGGTCCATCACTATGACCTCCTTCAGCTCTGTCTCCTCCTTTGAAGCTGGTTCCTTCCTCAACCGGACATAACAGTCCGGATATGACCCCTTGCTGGGCCAGAATTCCACCTCCTCTAGGGGAACTGAACCCAACTTATCCGACATGACGATCTTTCCAGTCGTCATCGGCATGTGCTCAGCATATCTCCACGGGTTAGTATCTGAGCACAAGGGAAGGTCTTTCACATTGAGCCTTTTCTGGGGCCCATGTGATGCTGCAAGCCTCTGCATCTGCAGTTCCATTGCAGCCACCTTCTCCTGATTCTCCTTCTGCATTTGTTGGATCATTCCAACAATGGAGGAGAGGGCCTGTCCCAGCTCTACTGGGAGAGCGGACGATGTTGAGGGAATAGGTTCAGGGATCTGAACCGGAGCAGCCGACACCTTGTCGACCTCTTCCTCTACAATGTCTGGGGCTTGAACTTCATCCTGGGCTCCTGCCAGGAGGTCTTCCTCCAGACGCTCGGACACGTCTGACATCCTTTCGTCCAACTGGATGTCTTGCAAGGCGACCGCGACTTCAGCATCCACCTGGATCTGAACTTGGGGGATCTCCTCTTGAGGTTGGGGAATCACTGCATCAGCTGATGCCCTAGGGAAAAGGTAAGCCCTCATCTTCTCACTTGGAAGATAAGGTCCAAAGGTGTTCTTCTGGAAGCCCCTTACCCAGGTACGAAGCTTCTCCCTTGTTATATCCCTTGATTCCGCCGTCCTAGGGGAATCAAAAGCCTCAGTAATCAGGTTAGAGCACATGGTACATACCTGAGGGTCCCAATACTGGAGATCACCCTTGGAGACAGCGCATGCTGCGTGCCTCCTACATAACTCATGTCCGCAGAGGTTCTTACTGCGGACGTTGCAGAAAACACTTCCGCACTTCGGATGGTCCTCCTGTAAAGAGAAGAAATTTCCATGAGTATCAAGTGAACTACGTATCACTGGATATGCACAGTTTAGCATAACAAATCAGAAAGGAAAGACACACACTTGTGTTTCCCGCACAACCAATTGTTGCAGCCTTCCAGATAATAAAATCGTATGGTTAATCTGTCCTAGAGTAACCAATGAAAAGTTTCCAGAGGAAACAGGTGTAGGTCACACCCAAGGTATGATTTTAAAATACCGGATAATAGACAAGAAAGAACTCACTTTCTTATCTGTAAGGCAACACCAAAGGGCTGTGCAAGACAACACAAAAGTATTAGAACACACATTGTTGTACCAATACTATGCTATAGTTTTCTTCCTGCAGTATATGTTATACTGAAGAATACTGGTACAGTATAGAAGGTAATGTGCCGGCCGGCACACACCATAACTAGCTTTAAAGTATACTACTTAACAGCTATAAGGCGGCAGAAGGCTGGTTCAAATGCATGTGCCGGCCGGCAGTAACTGGCGGCCGGCAACAGCCAATGTCGGCCGGCAATGACTGCCGGCCGGCAACTACACAAGGTAGCACCCGGCTGCCGGCCACTGCTCATAGCGACCGGCAGACAAGGGCTTGACAATAGCCGGCCGGCAAAGGTAAACAACCGATGCCGGCCAGCAGCAAAAGAACCAGAGGACTACAACTGCCCGGCTGCCGGCCTCATAGGCCGGCAGCCGGGTCGGGTACAGCACTAGAAGAAAACAGAATGGATGCCGGGATAAGAGCGTAAACTACCTCCAAGCCCGGCAATCCGAAAGAGTGTATATAAGGAAGGGAAGAATCTAATTCAGGCTTCCTGACCAATGCCGTCTGGCTCTACAGGCAGACATGGATGAGGGACCGGGGGAGGTCCGGGCAGCACTCAAAGCAGAAGACCTTTGCCGGCCGGCACACTCTACCGGCCGGCAAGGGACTGAGTCAATTCCACATCCTAACCTATCCTAGGTCCAGATGTAGAATGACGTACAGTACTGTAATGGCTAGGCCATTACAGAGATAGAGGGGGAAGGGACAAAAGAGGGTCCTACCAACCTTGCTTTAGTGAAGAATCACCCGCAGTCAAGAAAACTCATCTTAGCCTAAGGGAGATCCAAGGAGGGAGGCCAGCAATACTTGCCAACCCCCACTGAACCAAAGCAAGGAAGGTGTTGCTACTCCCAGGGAAAGGATCTTATCCTCCCACTGAGAACAGCAACAAGGACTAGTCTGCTAGATCACAAAAGAAGGAATCATCTCGTACAGAAACCTTCGGCAGTGACCTAAGGAGGCTAAGCCTCCAATGTCTGCGTCAGGCTAGCGAGGGAGACTCTACCCCAAGCCAGACAAACACAGACTCAGACTAAAAACTCTGATGTTCTGTCCCTCTCTGAAGCCAGACTTACTGGAACAGGGAGGTACAGTAACACCCCAGTATAGTTGTATCGAAAGTCAATTCAGATAAACCACTAGGGGTAAGCCCAAGGCTTAAACAGAAGGAAAGGGATTGCATACCTTCTCCGAAGAAAAGAAAGCAACCGGGGAGTATGAGAAAGTATACTAAGGCTCCATAAGCAACTTAGCCTAGGCACCAAGAGAATCGATTACCTAAATCACCGAAACTCACTCGTATGCTATCTTGGAAATAATCAACATAAACTTAAATGTATAAAAAAAACTGCCTAAAGCTTCAATAAAATTTTAAAACACTCGGAAATCCAAAATCATGCAGGAAAGTACTAGGACCAAACGACTAGGCTACATGGCCTAGCGTAGGCTAGAGTTGGCGAATACTTCACCAAAATAAATAATACTAAAAGCACGAGAAAGGAAATCCTATGTAACGCTAAATAGCTAAAATTTATCAAAGCAAAACAACCGGGAACGTCGCTCTGGCTAACTAAGAAGCTATGAAAAGATGATTAAATCCAAGATTTTGCGAGAAACACAGGAAAAAACACCGAGTTGTTAAGCTACGCAAAAAGGAATACAGATGGCGCCAGGATTGGCGCAATGCACGCTTATGAAACGGGAGAAGAGAGAGCCTTGGGAACGGCTCCCCTTTTTCTTTCTCGTTTTCGTTTTCTTGCCAATTGACCCCTTCGATGTGTTATCTCTGTTCGGGGTGCAGATTGCCATGTGGCGTGTCAAGAATACGTCCTCTGATATGTCGCGATATCCCTTTCATTAGGGATATTCGCTCCAGGAGTTAGAATTCTGGGTACCTTAAGGTAAATTCTCTGGGAATATCACCGTAGTTGTAATATACCCTAGGAAGCTACCCTATAGGAACTTCCATCAGGACGACATGGCTTGAGCCCAAATATATATATATACCATGGCATTTAATATATATTATATATACACACAGATACATTTATATATATATATATATATATATATATATATATATATATATATATATATATATATATATATATATATGTATATGTATGTATGAAAATACATACTATGGGACTTAGTACATATTATATACATATACAAATATATATATATATATATATATATATATATATATATATATATATATATATATATGCATATTTATACATACATATATTCATATATATATATATATATATATATATATATATATATATATATATATATATATATATATATATAATTCATGCACGCAAACACTAACACACACCAACACGCAGATATATTTTATATATATATATATATATATATATATATATATATATATATATATATATATATATATATATATATATATATATATATATATATATGTATATATATATACATATATTGGTCTATATATATGTGTGTATATGTATATTGTCTATCTACCTATCTATATGTGTATATGCATACAGTATATACATCTATTTATATATACATATACATATATATATATATATATATATATATATATATATATATATATATATATATATATATATATATATATATATATATATATATACATAAATTATGTACAGTATGTATGCATTTATGCATGTGTCTATATCTATATACATGACAAAAGTTAGAGCTTCTGCGAGTTATAAAATTAATATAAGATTAGCCATAGATTGAAAGCGAGGATGTCCATTAGCATTGGATAACCCCCAAAAAGGAACTTCAAAATAAGTTTTAGTATATCTGTTTCAAAAGTCATTCGGAGGTACGTAATCGGATTAATGAAAAAGCGATAGATGGTCAAGTACAACACTTGTGAGCTGTGACCGCGTTGGAGGTTGAAAACAAATGTGTTGTGAAATACTTATGGTATTTCTACAGAGATACTCGATTTTCTCATAGCGTTCTAAAATGATCGATAATATAACATTTATATTGAAACTTTCGATACTGGGGTGATATCAGAAGTATCAATATGTCCAGCACTTCCGCGACGTTTTGAAGCTTAAGTCACCATAAGAAGCCTCATTTCAGCAACTAACCAACTCTACATTTAGGTATTGTATTACTCTACTTCCTAGACTGTTCCCCCCATCTTCAATTTCAATAACTTGAAAATTTCTAAGCCAATATAACTGGAGGAGCTATAACATTGAAAACATTGATTTTCTATATAAATAACTTTACTAAATGTGTTTTTTTTTATTCTTTTCCTATATTTCAGTTTGTGTTGTTGAACTGTTTTTGTTTAGATATTGAAAGAACCTGTAACGATTCGGAGATCGTAACAGTGGAATAAATCAAGTGAAAATTCTATAGGATTTAAGATACCATGATGAGATCAGTTTGTGTCATTAAATTAATTGAAATGCCTACCATTCAGTAATCATTAGTAATACCTATAATATGCCAATCGGTAAGAATGCATTTTAACTCTAAAAAACAACAATATGGAGTGACTATTCATGAAATAGAAGAATGTACACCAGATTGTTTGAGCAGAAAACAAAACAATGTGACTTAAAGTTCATATTCCAGTTTCAGTAATAGCTAGCTATCTTGGGAAATGCCCTAAAAAGACGGTCAACAGCTGATCATTATGTCCATTCCCATCTTAGTTCCAATGTTGGCCCTTTTGTCCCGCTCATAATTATTTTTACCCTTACAGAGCTCTATATAGTTAAAGAGCATTATTCATTTACATTTGATATACATATAATTTCGAATGTTAGTTCCAAATATTTTACCTTATCTTCGAATTGGATTTGAGTGTTGCCAAATGTGACACTATGTCTTGGTTTTCTTTCCGTCTACTATTTTTTGTAAGATATTATTGCTTGATATTTTATTTATTTATTTATTTTTTTTATTTTAGAAAGTCTGCAGTGGTGTTATTAAGAATTCTTTGAAAGTGACGAAAATTATTTGAAGAACAGTATCTTACAAATTCAATCACTTGAAGGTTAGTACTACATATGTCTTTAATTCCCAATGCAAAATATTACCACTTGAAACACTAATTTGGTTTGTTATCATTAACAGAGGTGCGATTATTCAGCCCTGAATTGGACTCGACCCATTAGAGCAGGCTCGAACCTATCTTCGAGGAAATAGAATTATATGGAATATCTAATGCAAATGCTAAAAAAAATATGTTAAAAGGTAAAAATCTGCTTAAAGAAATATCTTAATTTTATTCAATAATCCTGTGCTTCTTAAAAACGTTAAAATCTTAAAACCAAAGAAACCCGAAACCTGATAAAATATCAAACTAAGTTTTCTTTGTCTTCTAAAGATTTTGCATTCGTTAAAAATAAACATGGGTCAATCTCGTATGACCAATAGCAATGTAGCTAAAATTACTATAGTTTTTTTTTCTGGTTTGGTGATTCCCATGAAGAAACGATTGCTTTGATTTGTTTCAATCCATTGTTTTCTGTTTCATTATTCCACAGTTTCCCATTTAGTTACTATGAAATGCTTTAGATGGATGTTCATGATTGTTAATATATACGTCACTTAAATTTAAAAGGTACATAAAAAATAATTTGAAATGGCAATGGATTGACTAAAAAGTCTTATTTCAAAAAATATTCTTTTCTGCTTAAATTGGTAAGATGTTATAAGAAGAAAATCTGGGATGTCTACTGCAAACGAGTTTTTGAAAATTATTGAATTTATTATCAGCATCCAAATATCATTCTGACATCACCAAGTATTTCTCTGGAGTTTAAAAAGGAATGATTTATGCAAGGAAAATTGAGTAAATATGAATATATCCATAGGATGTTATATAGTGACTAGTTTAAATATCTCATGTAAGTAACATGAATAAATGTGAATAAATAAAATATATCTGAAACGCTATTACATATCAAATCAGTCAGCAAGCAAAATTTAGATGAAAAATTAAATGATAAGACGCCGTTCTATGCTACTGCTTCATTCATGTGAAGTAAATAAACTTCTACAATTCCATCTTTCTGGAAACCTATAGAAGTTAAGAGAAAAATATTCCCCCCTTTAAAAACATCCACAGAACTTGCTAGAAAAAAAAGTTTGTTTAAATTTTCTTCCGGCTCAGCACAAAGAATGTAAAAAATGGCTAAATCCAGAGCAATATTTTACGGCTGAGGAAATAGAAAGAATTAGCCGTAAAAAAAAACCGGGTGCTCTATACGGCCTGGGCACATTTTTCTTTCACGCTCCCCTTCTCTCGCTTTTCTCCTTTTAAAACTCTTGTGGAGTTTTACCACAATAAATGGCTTTGTCAATTTTTTTTTCTCAGCCTTTTCACTGATATATAAACTCTTAGTTCCTCGAGATGTCAATGAACGAGGTCTGAATTATCCTAGGAACGTTTATAATTTTCATTTTTGGTTATTGGAATTCATAAAACTAAGATTGCAGAGACATGCTTTAATATAGCATTGGTTTGTGATGACTTTTTAAAAATAAATAAGGCACATTTTACAAACACAAAACATTACTTTATCCTTGTGTTTACTACCAAAACAATATATGTGCGTTCTCCATCGTGAGGCTCAATGCTACACAGTACACATTATTCTAGAAATTATATTCCAGCTGTAACAAAGTTGTGAAATGATCTTCATAATCAGGTAGTTGAATCGGTGGAACTTCAAAAGTACAAACTAGCAGCGAATGTTTTTATGTTGAACAGGCTGATACAAGAGTCTTTTTATAGTTTATATATGAAAGATTTGTTTTACTATCGTTACTGCTATTAAGATACATGATTTTAATTGTTTATTTCCTTATTTACTTTCTCCACTAGGCAATTTTTCCTTGTTGGAACCCTTGAGGTTATAGCATCCTGCTTTTCCAAGTAGGGTTGTAGCTTAGCTAGTACAGTAATAATAATAATAATAATAATAATAATAATAATAATAATAATAATAATAATAATAATAATAATTGGTCAAAACCTAAACACGTGGAAATCCAATCAGATCAACAATATTTCACATGATATCCCAACATATGAGATGGAAAAGGATCAGAACATAACTTTAAGCAACATCCTCAAAACCACAAAACACGATGGAGAAATGGCATCTTTGGACGCAATAACACAAGGTAGCACCCGGCTGCCGGCCACTGCTCATAGCGACCGGCAGACAAGGGCTTGACAATAGCCGGCCGGCAAAGGTAAACAACCGATGCCGGCCAGCAGCAAAAGAACCAGAGGACTACAACTGCCCGGCTGCCGGCCTCATAGGCCGGCAGCCGGGTCGGGTACAGCACTAGAAGAAAACAGAATGGATGCCGGGATAAGAGCGTAAACTACCTCCAAGCCCGGCAATCCGAAAGAGTGTATATAAGGAAGGGAAGAATCTAATTCAGGCTTCCTGACCAATGCCGTCTGGCTCTACAGGCAGACATGGATGAGGGACCGGGGGAGGTCCGGGCAGCACTCAAAGCAGAAGACCTTTGCCGGCCGGCACACTCTACCGGCCGGCAAGGGACTGAGTCAATTCCACATCCTAACCTATCCTAGGTCCAGATGTAGAATGACGTACAGTACTGTAATGGCTAGGCCATTACAGAGATAGAGGGGGAAGGGACAAAAGAGGGTCCTACCAACCTTGCTTTAGTGAAGAATCACCCGCAGTCAAGAAAACTCATCTTAGCCTAAGGGAGATCCAAGGAGGGAGGCCAGCAATACTTGCCAACCCCCACTGAACCAAAGCAAGGAAGGTGTTGCTACTCCCAGGGAAAGGATCTTATCCTCCCACTGAGAACAGCAACAAGGACTAGTCTGCTAGATCACAAAAGAAGGAATCATCTCGTACAGAAACCTTCGGCAGTGACCTAAGGAGGCTAAGCCTCCAATGTCTGCGTCAGGCTAGCGAGGGAGACTCTACCCCAAGCCAGACAAACACAGACTCAGACTAAAAACTCTGATGTTCTGTCCCTCTCTGAAGCCAGACTTACTGGAACAGGGAGGTACAGTAACACCCCAGTATAGTTGTATCGAAAGTCAATTCAGATAAACCACTAGGGTTAAGCCCAAGGCTTAAACAGAAGGAAAGGGATTGCATACCTTCTCCGAAGAAAAGAAAGCAACCGGGGAGTATGAGAAAGTATACTAAGGCTCCATAAGCAACTTAGCCTAGGCACCAAGAGAATCGATTACCTAAATCACCGAAACTCAC
>NC_090750.1:30181100-30196100 GCF_036898095.1 Palaemon carinicauda | reverse complement strand
TTAAAGAGCATTATTCATTTACATTTGATATACATATAATTTCGAATGTTAGTTCCAAATATTTTACCTTATCTTCGAATTGGATTTGAGTGTTGCCAAATGTGACACTATGTCTTGGTTTTCTTTCCGTCTACTATTTTTTGTAAGATATTATTGCTTGATATTTTATTTATTTATTTATTTTTTTTATTTTAGAAAGTCTGCAGTGGTGTTATTAAGAATTCTTTGAAAGTGACGAAAATTATTTGAAGAACAGTATCTTACAAATTCAATCACTTGAAGGTTAGTACTACATATGTCTTTAATTCCCAATGCAAAATATTACCACTTGAAACACTAATTTGGTTTGTTATCATTAACAGAGGTGCGATTATTCAGCCCTGAATTGGACTCGACCCATTAGAGCAGGCTCGAACCTATCTTCGAGGAAATAGAATTATATGGAATATCTAATGCAAATGCTAAAAAAAATATGTTAAAAGGTAAAAATCTGCTTAAAGAAATATCTTAATTTTATTCAATAATCCTGTGCTTCTTAAAAACGTTAAAATCTTAAAACCAAAGAAACCCGAAACCTGATAAAATATCAAACTAAGTTTTCTTTGTCTTCTAAAGATTTTGCATTCGTTAAAAATAAACATGGGTCAATCTCGTATGACCAATAGCAATGTAGCTAAAATTACTTTAGTTTTTTTTCTGGTTTGGTGATTCCCATGAAGAAACTATTGCTTTGATTTGTTTCAATCCATTGTTTTCTGTTTCATTATTCCACAGTTTCCCATTTAGTTACTATGAAATGCTTTAGATGGATGTTCATGATTGTTAATATATACGTCACTTAAATTTAAAAGGTACATAAAAAATAATTTGAAATGGCAATGGATTGACTAAAAAGTCTTATTTCAAAAAATATTCTTTTCTGCTTAAATTGGTAAGATGTTATAAGAAGAAAATCTGGGATGTCTACTGCAAACGAGTTTTTGAAAATTATTGAATTTATTATCAGCATCCAAATATCATTCTGACATCACCAAGTATTTCTCTGGAGTTTAAAAAGGAATGATTTATGCAAGGAAAATGGAGTAAATATGAATATATCCATAGGATGTTATGTAGTGACTAGTTTAAATATCTCATGTAAGTAACATGAATAAATGTGAATAAATAAAACATATCTGAAACGCTATTACATATCAAATCAGTCAGCAAGCAAAATTTAGATGAAAAATTAAATGATAAGACGCCGTTCTATGCTACTGCTTCATTCATGTGAAGTAAATAAACTTCTACAATTCCATCTTTCTGGAAACCTATAGAAGTTAAGAGAAAAATATTCCCCCCTTTAAAAACATCCACAGAACTTGCTAGAAAAAAAGTTTGTTTAAATTTTCTTCCGGCTCAGCACAAAGAATGTAAATAATGGCTAAATCCAGAGCAATATTTTACGGCTGAGGAAATAGAAAGAATTAGCCGTAAAAAAAACCGGGTGCTCTATACGGCCTGGGCACATTTTTCTTTCACGCTCCCCTTCTCTCGCTTTTCTCCTTTTAAAACTCTTGTGGAGTTTTACCACAATAAATGGCTTTGTCAATTTTTTTTTCTCAGCCTTTTCACTGATATATAAACTCTTAGTTCCTCGAGATGTCAATGAACGAGGTCTGAATTATCCTAGGAACGTTTATAATTTTCATTTTTGGTTATTGGAATTCATAAAACTAAGATTGCAGAGACATGCTTTAATATAGCATTGGTTTGTGATGACTTTTTAAAAATAAATAAGGCACATTTTACAAACACAAAACATTACTTTATCCTTGTGTTTACTACCAAAACAATATATGTGCGTTCTCCATCGTGAGGCTCAATGCTACACAGTATTCTAGAAATTATATTCCAGCTGTAACAAAGTTGTGAAATGATCTTCATAATCAGGTAGTTGAATCGGTGGAACTTCAAAAGTACAAACTAGCAGCGAATGTTGAACAGGCTGACACAAGTGTCTTTTTATAGTTTATATATGAAAGATTTGTTTTACTATCGTTACTGCTATTAAGATACATGATTTTAATTGTTTATTTCCTTATTTACTTTCTCCACTAGGCAATTTTTCCTTGTTGGAACCCTTGAGGTTATAGCATCCTGCTTTTCCAAGTAGGGTTGTAGCTTAGCTAGTACAGTAATAATAATAATAATAATAATAATAATAATAATAATAATAATAATAATAATAATAATAATAATAATAATAATAATAATAATAATAATTGGTCAAAACCTAAACACGTGGAAATCCAATCAGATCAACAATATTTCACATGATATCCCAACATATGAGATGGAAAAGGATCAGAACATAACTTTGAACAACATCCTCAAAACCACAAAACACGATGAAGAAATGGCATCTTTGGACGCAATAACTTAGTTCTTGACAATATTGCCTTTGAGGAGACTATTGATATCATCTTAATAGCAGAATAATATCTGAAGGTGATGCTGGTGGAGTGTAATGCATACCCTTTTGCTTTTATATGGGGGAGAGTAATTCCTACAAATAGATATCTTGGCAGTGGGATGGCGCTCTCAGCTTTAGCAAGAAGACCTGGAACTGGTGCCTGGGAGGTCTAGTAGTTGCATTATGAAGAAAAGGTTAAGAAAGGAAGCCTTCAAGGAAGGTTTGGTAGAAGGCTAAAAATTGAGTGATGCTAGAAGCCAAAAGGACATTGCTAAGACCATTTAAGTAATTTCAATAGTGTACCACATGAGGTGGACTGACATCACTTGATTCCCTACAGGGGCAGGGCAATGAGATTGCCCATTGAAATTATCGTTGCAAATATACACGTGGCCGGTGTAGAACCTTCCAAAACAACTTGATGACAAACTAGCAAACAAAGCTAAATTTCTAGCTGTAAAAAAAGAATGTTATTGACTTAAGAATCAGAGGAGCCTTTCTTCATTGTAGTACCTGAAAAGCTATACATTCCGGACTTAAATATGTAACACACATTATATAGGATTAAAGAAGAAAATAATGAAGTTCCAAACATATCGCAGAACATCAAAGAAAATGATAGTACAACTATAATGATTAATCACAAAGGTGTTAAGAAGATATTCACGATTATAACACGCATGAAGGTGCCATAGATTACTAACATCGTTAAGATATTTAAATGTTTGAATGAGGCATGCAAGCCTCTCCATACAAGCTTCATTTGGCTTATACAATAGAACTTTGCTTATGCCCATAACAAGAAACTACTCATTATTGAACTCATTGGAGACCAAGAGGTAATTTTTTTCAGGAGGATAGAAAAGAGAGCAATGTGGGTATTAAAACAATGACTATAACAATGCAGCAATCCTCACTAAGCTTCTAGGTATATTCAGAATATGTAATCCTCCCCAGATGAAGACAGTTCTACTGAAAACCATTATAATTTCTCAAAACCAAAAGATATTATCTTTTGAAGTGCCAGAAAATTACGCTTTATTTGGGAAAAATCATTATTGATTTTTGCGCTTAATTGAACTTTTGTTGTATTCTTTGATTCTCGCTGCAAAAGCCTCCATTGGAGTGTAGTCCAATTGCACAATTATTTGAGCCCTGATAGATGCCATATGTTACGGGCTGAAAAAGCCATTTTTATAATAAATGAACAATATAGTTGTAGTTTTTGTTTTTCCCTTCAGTTTATGCTTTGAAGAAAATAAAAAGGAATATTTTTTTTTTAAATAGTAGACACACCATGTGCTTCCGCAGTCAAAGTGAACTGCTTTTGAGAAATACTTTGGGCAAAAGGTTTTTTAAAAGAGGACAGGCATGGGCATTGGGGCAGGTTGATGAGAAATTACTACATAAATATCACATAACTTGAATAGGAAAAAAAAGCTTCAAATGTGAAAAATTTCTTGCAACCCCAATCATTAAGATACAGTAGATCCAGAAGCAGAGGAGTTTCTTAAAAATGATTAACATTCACACCATGAAGCTGTAGCAACATGATAAATTAAAAGGTTAGTAAGTCTCCATGGCAACTCTGTACTTTAGGAAGAACACCAGGATTGATATGAAAACCTGGCAGAAGTCACTCTGAAAAAGGAATAGAAGATACACCTAAATGTGAATTATCACTCTTACTCCATAAAGAAACGCCACAATAAAGAAGTGAGGATTGATACATAGTTAGGTATTGGCTACCTCTAATAGCAATAGTAAGGTCTTATCTTCACTTTTATGGAGAAGATTATTGATGAAGCTAGTAAACGATGCATCATCTTCTGCATAATATTCCTTATAAAACCTCTTCAGGAATCCGTCAGGAAACATTGTGACAGGAAAGACATCATTCCTAGGATAGGCGATAATTCATCTGTTAATAGTTTTATGGAAAGAAGTAAATGCAAGAAAAGGAAGGATAATAACCTCAATGACGTGAGAAAATTTGAAAGAATCCAAGGATATAACAAAAACAAAAGAAAGGATAGCAAGCAGCGTGTTAACTTTACAAATAACTTGCAGAAAAAAAAATATAATGTTCCCTAAAGTGTTATTTGCTGTGATATTTTTATATTTGTAGCATTCACAGAAAGTAATCTAGGATGGATCTTCACACCAAATTAAGCAAAAATCAAGAACAATATAGAAGATACAATAAGAAAATATATTTTGTCAAATTCACGGGTAGATAAAATTATAATGATGAAGAACCTACCAGTAGTTACATACAACCATTTCAATTTTGGACCTGCCTTTCAAGATAAATACTACAGCCTGTGAGGAGTCATCAGTCAAGGTGCTACCTCAAGTGCCCCCTACCTGGAAGCACTGCTTACAGTCTATCATATGCCCAGCCCAGTAGCAAACCTAGTGATTCGAGATTGTACAGGTACTTGGGTTCCAAAAAACGTCAGGGCAAATGTAGTCTAAAATTTTTTATATTCTAAACACATTACTTCAACAGTCCAAAAACCAGATATTTGGGGAGCCTACAAAAACCAAAAACCTTCCCTGGAAATACTAATCCATTAAACGTATATCCTTCACAGTAACATCAGCTATAACCGACTAATAGTTGACGTAGTGATCATCCTATCCAAAAGATGATCATAAACTTCCAACAGGAGTCAGGTTATCCTCATCAATGAAGTAGAAGACAGCTGTGCACAAACAGAAGAGATGATGGAGCGTTATTATTATATTAACAAAGGGGGATATTATCCAGCTCAATACGTTGAAATAAGTTCTTATAGAGTTGACCAAAATAAATTAATATCTAAGTAATGGAAAATAAATTAGATAAAAAACTACCACAAATAAGAATTGAAATTTTAGTCATTAAACCTGTGTTTTTCAGAAATATTAAAATCTTGAAATCTCCTGACAAAACCATTGATTTTGTCTTTCTTGTCAGATTATTCACATTGGGAGACAACTCGTTTATTTTGTTTCATTTTTTTTTTTTTAAGTTTCTGATTCTTTGTTCCATATAGTTTACCATTAAGTTACTTTATAATGTTTTATTGAGGTTACTTAATCTGTAACTGGGTATTTAATGTCAAGTTGTGTCAAATTTATTGGTGATTTGACAACACTATCTTCTTTTGCACTACTATCAATTCCAATATGGATAGAAATCCGGCATATTTCATTATATACTCCATTGAATAAATGCTATCAAGGAACTTTTTGATTAGTAATTCCATTTGAATCTTATATGTGTAACCTTTCAGGGCATTTATGGAGCTTCTCAACTCAGAAGAGATGGCATATCTAAATGTTAGCTTATCTTCAATTGTTTTGATAATGTTAATTGGGTATATGTTCAGACATGGATACTAATGCTTTGATTAATAATGAAGCGGTTTTGCTTGTCTCAGAATACTACAGAAAAGCCAACAGGCATCATGAATTTTGTGCCATCTATATTTAATTCATAATGGATACCTTACCTATGAATATGTACAATTTAGTTTTTTTTTTTATTTTTTTGATAAATAAAAGATGGTAGCATATTCTGGTTTTCTTCATGATGCCAGATGGAGAAAAAAGAAATGGTTCACCAAAGATCATCCTGATATTTGTAAACGGTAATAGCCTAATAGCTCTATCTGGAAATGGAGGTTAGTGATTACTGATAAATATGTTAATTAACCTTCTGAGGATCCTATAATACACTTTGGTGTCATCCATTTATGTAAGTGTACCGATGATGAACTTGGCCGCCATCGAAGATGAACTTAACGTATCATCAAACACTTACATAAAAAGATGGCACCAAAGTGTATTATCGGATCCTCAAAGAGCTAAGTAATTTATTTATTAACAATCACTAACCTCCATTTCCAGTTGGGGCTTGTATATTATTTTACATCTATGCATCTTTTACATTTTATAAGTTTTGTCTGTTACAAATGCATGCTCATGAGTCATTCTATCATCCCTCCGTGCATGCACATCATCAGTCTTCAGTCTAAATGCTTCTCTTGGCACGAATTGTTCGTCTTGAAGAGCACCCCTTCATAAACTTTGTTACTGTGTGGAATAACAGCAATCTAAGACTTGGAATTTTGTTTATCTATCCCTGCAATCACCTGTCTTCATCTACAAGATCTCCTCTCATTTCAGCATGGTGTAGTGACTAAACCATCCAACATTTTAAGGGACCACCGAAATCCAACATATGTTTAGAGCCACTATTGCCTCTTGACCACATGTAGATCATACAGTGTTCCTGCTTTGTTCGTGAAACGTTCAGGAAGTGATAATGCTGCGTGGTGTTAGTGATTTGATTTTAGTGGGTAGCATTTCTCTTGTATATCGTGCTCTTCTTCAGCCTCACTTGAAACCTATTTTTACCCCAAAACGGAATTTCATGAGCATGCAATTTCATTCATCACAAGAAACGCACTGCTCGCTACCAGGATCATTGAGTGACTTCCTTCAGTTGTTGCACCCCCACCCCACCCACAGCCCTCCCACACTCTCTCTCTCTCTCTCTCTCTCTCTCTCTCTCTCTCTCTCTCTCTCTCTCTCTCTCTCTCTCTCTCTCTCTCTCTCTCTCTCATAATTGCCATTTACCACTGTTGATTTACATTAATTTTAAAGTAAAAACTGTAGAAATTATCTCTCATCTTTTCATCTCTTCTTTTAAGCCGCCGGGGAGATTATGTGAACATTGCTCGAAAACAACTAATCGAGAACAAATATTAAAAAAACGATCGTTCGAAAAACAGCTTTTCGAATGGAAACTTGTTTGAAAGGTTATTAGAAAGGACTATTATTCGAAATGATAATAATTCGAAATGTAAATTTTTTTTTATTCAAACAAAGGTGTTGATAATACAAATATCCAGGTATACAAAAGAGAACTCTTTTAAACACAAATTTTCATTATTAAAATAAATTCATACAAGAAAACTGAACTGAATACTCGTCAAAGGTCGCCACTAATTTTCCTAGCCTTTTATTTAATTCACGGTATTTCTTAGAACTCTTCATATTTATGCTTACTGCTCTTATTTTCGCGATATGAATGTCTTCCAATTCCTGCTCTCTTTTTAAAGCATCTAGGAACTTCCATACTGTAGGATGATGAGATGACAACAGCTGTAAAGAAGCCCTGTGCCATCCTTCAGGAGCGTTGTTAGTCCAAGGCAAAGCAGAAGTGACTTTCTCAAAACTAGACCACATACTTATTTCAACAATAGCACTACGTCGATGACGTCTTGGAGGACTGCCAATCCACGAATCTTAAGAATAATCTTAAACAGGATTTACAATTGAAGGATATATATTTGAATCCAATAATGCTTCATACGATTCAGTAACTTTGTCTACGGGGACAAAGGATAGGGCGAGCAGCATTCGAATTCTTAAAGCAAAATTGGAATCTATATCGTATCTCACTTTTAGACCACAATCGCATATCTTTCAAATAATTATCATTTCGTATAATTGTCTTATCGAATAACTTTCTTTTGAACAAGTTTCCATTTGAAAAACTGTTTTTCGAATAATTGTGCTCGAATAATTGTTTCTGATTAATTGTTTTCGAATAATTTTCATGATACGGTGGGTGACAGTTTAAAATTATTCATTATGTCTATTCCCTTACATGAATATGAGTCTGGAGATATGCAACACGACCAGGACTTAGATGACAGCCAGTTGCCTTCACACACAGCCTCACCAACAGAATATTGAACCCCACTAGGTTTTACAGCGCTAGAAACACAGCCTTTGCTCTCACCACACCTAACTATATCAGCTTCTACAGCTTCAGGTGGGGAGTTAAGGTTTCTCATCAACTTCCTGGAGGACTCTAGACAGTCCGAGTTTGCTGCACGTTGTGGAATGGATGATTAACGTTGTCACAAAGAGGAACTACACAGCCAAGAGGACAACTTAAGAAGAAAGGAGGAAGTCCAGCAATTCACCGCCCTTTTACAACTAGTCATGGTCAACCCTACTCACCAGCAAGCTACACCACTAGACTCGCAACAACTTCCTAATCAATACCCAGTGCCATAAGCTACCAAGCCACTGCCCCCACAGAAAGCCATCGCCCAGACCCGAATATCTTTTGCACCCAGACACCACATATCAGGTGTTTAGTGAATATCATAGAAGCATTTAATACAATTTCGTATGTGCTTCACCCTAGAGTCATACTCAATGTGCCACCAGACACAACTTGGAGCGCGGAGGAAGTCTAGAATGTTCTCCAGAAACACACCAAGAACCAACAAAATGAAGCTTTACGATGCAGTGACCTGCTTTCCTGCAAACAGAGGAAAAAGGAGAGATTCAGTGATTTCTATGTCCAACTGAAGGATGTAGCCGAGGAAATCGACCTCTCTCCTGGCTACTATACTGCTTGTGAAGAGACTCAGCTAAAAATGATCATCATCATGGGAATCAGGTATGAGGACATCATACAGAAGCTTATTGCCTTAGTCACTTCAGATTCATTGGCCACCATAGTCAACAAATTTTGCTCCTATGAGGCCACAAGAACAACCACCATCACCCCATGTGCCTCTCCTAATTTGTATGCCCTTTCTCCCTATAAAAAAAACAAAGGAAATGGCAGCAAATGTGCTACTTCTCATGCAAACCATAACAGGGACACTTCATGTCTTTTCTGCGCAAAGAATCACGGCTCTGCAGAAAAGTGCCCAACCATCAACAGTGTATGCGGAAACTGTGCCGGCAAGGAACTTTGGCACAAGACCTCAAAGTGCCCTGCCAATAAGGCCCCATGTAAACACTGTGTCTGAGTGGACCGCTACAACAGATGCTGCCAACAACAGATGCATGCAAGTAGGGCAGCCTGCCCTTTGCCCCTTTTTGGCCCTTTAGTAAACACTTCAATTATCGTAAGGTTAAGCTCCTATCCACAATAACTTGCCCCTCACCGGTACTTAAATTCCAAGGTTAGGATGCTGCTGGACAAAGAAACTGATGTATCAGTGATGGGTCCCTAGCACTTGGACCTTCTTCATACCGCAAAGAATAAGCTACAACCTCAAACTTCCTTGGTGAAATTCACTGCAGGCTGATCAAAGAGGATAATAGCTTTGGGTACCAATCCTGTCATGGCACGGTCTAAGTTCCCGAAGGTATTCAGATGCTATTTCTGTCCAATTGACTTTCCACGGCCCATCCTACAGGTCCTCCATGTGAGTTACCCCTACATGCCAACACAACCTCTGCTGAGGCCAAAGAATATTTTCTTCAAACCTTCCAGGATGTGCTCGTATCTGAAGAGGGCCTTAAAATAGTTTCATGTAGATTGATGGCAGGACCTCCAATAAAAGTTTACCTTAAAGAAGACGCAGTTCTTTTCACCATCCACAGCCACGGCAGATCCCCTATTCTTTCCGTGAACCTGTCAAGAATGAACAAAACTCCATAGTACGGTGAAGAATCATTAAGCCTTGTGAAAAGGAGCCATCGGGATGGTGACACCCTTTAGTCATCCCAAAGGCCAACGGGGTTTGCATCACAGTACATCTCACCAAATTGAACATGCAAGTCTCCTGACAGGCCCATATTTCACACACACCCATAGCTTCTATCTGTACTTTGGATTCCACCACCAAATTTTTCACCACTGCAGACGCTCTGCATGGCTACTAGCAGAAGGAGCTAGCGGAGGAAGACCATCATCTCACCCCTTTTATTACAACTTACGGACACTTCCAGCATTGCTGAGGACCTATGGGCTTCGCTGCCATTGGCAATGCCTATTGTTACTACGGAGACCTGGTTCTCCGAGGAATGAAGAAAGGCATAAAGGTTGTTAATGACATTCTCATATTTGGCGACAACATACTAACACCTTACCACAGGATCCATGAACTACTACATAGAGAATTGGGGTGTACACCACATAACTTCCTCACCATACTACCCGCAGTCTAACCGACATGCTGAAGCGACCATCAAGGCTGTTAGGGCTGTCAACCACTTGATCCTCAAAATGGTCCCTTCCGGAAACATTGACTGCAAGGTATTTGATTTTTTCCTCGTTGAGTTACCTTACACCCTGGTTGCTCTCCTGCCAAGGTATTGTATGGTCCCCTCTCTGAAAATGAGTGTCCTCAGTCATACATAAAATGTTGGCAAGAAAAGGCACATGACAATGGCTGCCGAGCTGCTGCCAGAGTAGCTCAGGTGCAGAACAACTAAAATGCCTATGCTCGTCCTGGCCCAGATTAAATGTGGGCCAACATGTCCATCGCCAGGACCAAACATCTCACAAAGGGGACAAGAATGGGATCGTCATGTATGGCGCATGATCATGCGAGTAGGATATTCACCAACCAATTGGTCAAGTGCTATGTCAGAACCGTCTTTTTGTATCCAGTGCTTTGTCCCAATCAGGTCCCCAAGATTAAACAGGCCTATATAGTGACCAGATAATTCGGTTTCGGAATATTCTGTCCCAGAAAATTTGGTCCCAGAAAATTCAGTCTCGGACACTGCTCATGAAAATATTAACTTACCTGATCAGAATCATTAAGAATAAATGAAGTGTGATTCTAATGATAAAAGTAAAAAATGCTATGTATATAATATAAAAAAAATGTACTTATATTTTCGTCTATCAGACGAAAAACTTGAAAATTTAGTCAGAGAGAATTTGGTCCCAAAAAAATTCGGTCCCGATAAGTATTAATCCCAGACTTCCTAAGAAAACATGGATTTAACTGATCAGAATAAATAAAAAATAAAATGTAAGTGTAATTTTATTAATAAAGATATTAAAATCACATGTATAAATTGGCAAAAAATATATCTATAATATTGCTTTTCTTCAAACATATTAAACAAGAAATTAGGGTAACTT
The DNA here is from genome assembly GCF_036898095.1 of Palaemon carinicauda. Lineage (NCBI taxonomy): Eukaryota > Metazoa > Arthropoda > Malacostraca > Decapoda > Palaemonidae > Palaemon > Palaemon carinicauda. Next base: position 30,184,740 of record NC_090750.1, on the reverse strand, counting down.
ATAATTCAAACCATCAAAAATACATATATAATATCTATTTTTATCAAACACATTACACAAAAACATTTTTAACTTGATCTGAGGACATTCTATCCCTGAAAACTAAACCGAAGAATTTAACGAATGTAAACTTGCCTTATCATTACGATCATATGATTTAACATTTTTTTTATTCGTGTATCTATTGGCTTGTATTTCCTTGTTGTCTGGGGATTATTTCAGTTTATGTAAGAGATTTTTTGTCTTCGGAGAGTATCAATAAAGTTCCAGATGTTCGGGTGTTTGCTTTTTACTGATGTCCGCAATGCTGAGTGAAACCCGTCAATAGCGCTTTTTTCCGATGCAATTTCTGAATTACTATATTGTAGACATTCCAAAAATTCAATAGATACAAGTGCTCTTCTTATCTCTCATGTATTCCTCTCTTTGGCTTAACGTTTGTCAGCTCGAAATAGTTTATGAAGTCTATTGGAATTTATTCGTCGCTGTAGAGATCTTCATAAGTATCAATTACTTCTGTTCAATTAGTGAACAGAACATTTCAATTTTACTGGCAAAAGAGCAATGAGTACTATATCGATCTATATATCAGCATTAGCATAATTTCCTATGAACAGTCTGGCGAAAATGAATTAAACAAGCTATGTTAGGAATTTTCCATATAGTCTAGTGACTGAGGGGGGTCCTGTGTACATTTGTGGGTCAAAGGTTTGATATAAGAGACCATTTTAGTAGTAAAAAATACTTGGGTAGATATCCTGAATCAGAGTAGCAACTTTGGAAATCATCATTTTTATACACCCCTGAAACGGCTGCTAGGGCCAAAATATTAGACCAACATATGACCACTAACACATGTATAATGATGATCTCTTTATCTGCACATAGGGTGCTGGGTATGTATAATATTATATTTCAGGATTAAATAGTCTAGGTGAAGCAGCGACCTTGAATGTTAAAAATGGTTACCAAAATACACAACTGTATATACTGTATACCATATCTTCTAATTATTATTATTACTATTAAATGCTAAGCTACAACCCTAGTAGGAAAAGCTGGATGCTATAAGCGCAGGGGCCTCAACAGGGAAAATAGCCCAGTGAGGAAAGGAAACAAAGAATAATAAAACATTTTAAGAACAGGAACAACATTATAAAATAAATATTTCCCATATAAACTATAAAAAGTTTAACAAAACAAGAGGAAGAGAAGTTACACAGAATATTGTGCCGGAGTGTACCCTCACGCAAGAGAACTCTAAACCAAGACAGTGGAAGACCATGGTACAGAGGCTATGGCACTAACCAAGACTAGAGAACAATGGTTTGATTTTGGAGTGTCCTTCTCCTAGGAGAGCTGCCTACCATAGCTAAAGAGTCTCTTCTACCCTTACCAAGAAAAAAGTGGCCACTGAACAATTACAGTGTAGTAGTTAACCCCTTGGATGAAGAAGAATTGTTTGGTAATCTCGTGTTGTCAGGTTTATGAGGACAGAGGAGAATCTGTGAAGAATAGGCCAGCCTGTTCGGTGTCTGTGAAAGCAAAGGGAAAGAACCGTAACCAAAGAGAAAGATCTAATGTAGTACTGTCTGGCCAGTCAAAGGACCCCATACCTCTCTAGCGGTAGTATCTCAACGGGGGGGCTGGTGCCCTGGCCAACCTACTACCTATGCGCTAAATAATGTTGTACATTTTCCCCAGGATTTTACACATTATATGTATGCTGGTTACCAATAAAATGCTTTCGGCTTCAAGTGAATGGCTGGCATGTACGGTATTCTACTAAAAAGCAGAAGATGGTCTTAAGCAGACTGTGAGACACACACACACACACACACATATATATATATATATATATATATATATATATATATATATATATATATATATATATACATACATATATATATATATATATATATATATATATATATATATATATATATACATATATATATATATATATATATATATATGTATATATATATAAATATATATATATATATATATATATATATATATATATATATATATATATATATATATATATATATATATATATATATATATATATATATATATATACTTACATATAAATGCCAACGAGATACACACTGTAAAGAAACCGGTGCTGAAAATAGTCGACAGCATATAGTTCAAGTAGTAGTAATTAGAAAAGATGATATTTATGAAAGGCTTTTGCATGAAAACACTTCACAGTTTGTTTACCACATGAACAATGACAGTTACATAAGGATACTCTAAAGAAAAGCCTAGGCGGAATTACAGAGCAAAAATTATAGTCATGTACTTGAGCTGGCAATACGAGTAGAGTAACTGATGATGAAAATAGTAAGAGGTATACTAGATATAAGACTAAACCACGAGAGTTCCATAACACCTTTGACATTTACTCAAAAGTATGTGTAGTATGTGGTCTGGTGCAATACAAAGATGTAGGTAAAAAGTTTTGCATTTCAGAATGTTATAGAGCAAAATTCCCACAGAAAACCACTGTTTATCTTTAAGTTAAGTGTACACACGATCATGTGATTTCCAAAAACATCCAGTTTGTGATTGGGGTAGATTTGTTGTGTCACAAAAAAACTGCATCAGTTTATACATGCATAAGGTTGAAAGGAACACAGAATCTATCAGACTTCAGAGAGATCCTTCATCGATGTTTAAGGTTTTTCATAGATTGGTTCTGTAAATGTCAATTTAATCAAAGGTGTTGGGTATGCTAATAGTGATCTCAGAAATCTTGCTAACCTGCTTGGCAGTGACTTAGACTGCACATTTACTAACCGGGAAGTTAGAATCTTGCTTAGTCAGCACTAATGTGATATTTTCCCACTGGAGAGCCAGGCATGTCTCCAATGGTTCTACTGAAGCCTTTATCTCGTAATCAATTCAGTACAGTCAAGCCAAACTTGGGCAATCAGGCTGTGAATTCATAGCCTTCTTTCAATTCCCTTGTCAATGAAGAAAATGTGCCCGAGGAAATAGTTTGATTTCTTCCATTAGTTCCTAACCCCATGGTTGAGTATGCTAATGCTTACACAGCACTAAAGAACTTTCAGAACAGGTTATGTTGAGTCAACTTAATCCCAAAAAGGTGACAGTTATGTTTAATGAAGGTGTGTACCACAATGCTAGAGAAATTATGCTGCAGTGGTCTATGGAATTCTCAAATATGGTCTTGTTCATAGGATCATTCCACGTGTTCAAAATACTGCTTGAGTGCATTAGAAAGTACTTGCGTGGAGGAGGAGCAGAGACCTGGACAAAGTGTATCATATTCTGAGCGAATACACCTACGAAAGCAGCTTTGAATGGATCCAACGATGTGAGGTTATTGAATGGAATATAGTAGCGATGTTGAGTCATTAGTTGATGAGTTCTTCATAATATATAGAACAGAAAGCTATCAAGAAGAACTAACACTTCTTCAGAAACCGAAATCCGGTGTGGTAGAAAAGAATCCAAAATGTATGCACTTGGTGCGTCATCGAATACTTATTTTGTGAAAATATTCACTAAACATTACGGTGTCATCCAGGGAAAATACGATTTCCTTATGGGGTACGACATATGCACGGCCAAATCGTAAATTTGTTCAGAAAACTGATAACAA
>NC_090750.1:30151100-30178600 GCF_036898095.1 Palaemon carinicauda | reverse complement strand
ACCACTCTAGATTTTTTAGAATCACATCCATCTTCACTATGATAGGACTGTGACTGTGGTATTGACAGGAGATGCATTTTTTCACAGATTAATTTTGACAAGATGTCAAAACTAAAGAAGTGAGGGTAATCAAGAGACTCCGAGATGCACGAGGTCGTACCTGATAGCTTGATGTCTGATCAAAATTTCCTTTTTCTGACTTCCAGACTGAAACACAACAAGCGTGACTGGATAAAGTCAACGTGACCATCTTAGGGACTCTATGTGAATTCCCTGCAACCTCCGATCCTTGGTATGATTCTATGATTAATGAAATCTTAATGTATTTCAATTTGTCAATAATAAATTGTCATATATAAATTTGTAACAAGTTTTGATATATATATATATATATATATATATATATATATATATATATATATATATATATATATATATATATATATATATATATATATACATATATATATATATATATATATATATATATATATATGTATATATATATATATATATATATATATATATATATATATATATATATATATACATATACATATATATATATATATATATATATATATATATATATATATCATCATCATCATAATCATCATCATCATCTTCATCTTCATCTTTATCTTCAGCCGTTACTAGTCAACTGCAGAATAAAGTCCTCAGACATGTACTTCTACTTGCATCTGATTATGTCATTTCTATGCCAGTGCATACCCGCAAACTTATTTAATTAGTCAATCCATCGGCGTCTCTTTCTTACCCTGTTTCATTTGCAATTGGTAGGGAACCATTCTTCTGTTTTCAATGTCCATTTATTATCTGTCATTTTATGCCCTGCCTAGGTCCATTTCTTTTTCTAACACGCTGTTAGAATATCCTGTAATTCAGGTTGCTCTTGTATGTTCTTCATCTGTCTCGTAGAGTTATTTCTATCATTATTCTTTCCATAGCTCTTGCAGTTGTAAAAACCTTATGTTCTAAGACATTAGTACGGTAACGAGCTCCTGATGCTTAAGTTAAAATTGTAGGACCATCTTATTAAATACTTTTCCCTGTAGAGAAAATGGCATTTTACATTTCATAATCTCATTTTGTTCACTAAAAGGTCTCCATCCAATGCATATTCTTCTTTTAATTTCGGTCTCATGTCCCGGGGAGACACTAACTTTCTGTCCTAACAATCCCTATAGATTCTTCAATTTGCTGCCTCTAAATTTTCATTGAACATTATCTTAATTTTACTCATATTCATTTTCAGTCTCAATCTGCATTGTTAAAATTTTCTTCTCGGCAGGTTTAGGAGAGAATGAGTTTCCCTGTCTAATTCCTTTCTGAATTGGAATTTTCGTATTATTTTTATGTAGTTTTAGGACTGCTGTACTTCCTGTATAGATATTTTCAATTTTTTTTAACAAAAGACTCCTTTATTCCTTGCCTTTGAAGAGCTTTCACTACTGCTGAAGTTTTAACAGAATCAAAAGCTTTCTCTGACTCTATACAATGCCATACATAGTTGTCTATCATACCAGACTGATTTTTCAATGGCTATAAAAATAATAAAATATTTTTCAGTGTCGTATTTCAATTTCATTTTTTTTTGTGTTATTGAATGTTAAAGTATTTCATAAAATCACCAAAATAACCTATCAGCAATTATTTGCAATGATACAAAATATGTTCTAATATCACTAATAAATTGGAAACTTTTCAAAGTATCTTATAATTAATTCATTTTGTAGCACTGAAAAAAATTATTCAATATAGATACTCAAAATAAAAATGTTTAAAAAGTAATTATATTCAATAATTCAAATACTTTACAGTGATATTTTGCCAGGCTTCCAAAAGTATACCATCAATATTCTTTTAATCAATATAAATTTCTATCTATAGTTTTTATTCTATGTCATGTGTGAAGTACTTTTGATTAATATCATTAATTATCTCCAAGTAAAAATAATTTATGGTTGTAATATTCAATGTTTTTCCAAGTTCAATTTTACTTTCAATGAATATATTTATTCTATGTATTTTATATATCGATATCGTATAAGATTTAGTTGTTTCCGAGATATGATAACAGTTACTTATGGATATTCTCTTTAGTTAGAAAATGTTATTTTTTTTTGTTCAGCCAATTCTACTTATGAAGATATTTCATAAATCACTATATACAGCATAACTTCATCAATCTAAATATATTTGTTTGAACATCCACTGATGTTTTTTATAATCATCTCTTTTAATAATTAGTTTCAAATTAAAACTATAGAGTTTTAGAGTAAACCAAGAGATAAAATATTAAGAATATATAAAAGTTATTATTGAATATACATATATATATGTATATATATATATATATATATATATATATATATATATATATATATATATATATATATATATATATATATATATATATATATATATATATATGTATATATATATGTGTGTGTGTGTGTGTTTGTGTGTGATTGAATTACAGATAATTCATGAAACTAAACTACTACCCACCAACTCAACTGGAAACCATTTTGTTGAAATGATTAATAGCCCATGAAATCTTTCCGATGTTTCCTGATGATCATAGTTGAATGAGTAGTTTCCCAAGTTATTTTCCTCCTTTCAAATACGCCTGAGGGGATATCCAATTTTCTTTTCCATCAATTATAATTATGATTAAAACCTTGACAGGTTCCTAGAAGACTAGAACAATATACTTAAGATGCTTATGATCTTTATGAAATATTCGTTCATTGGGCTGAATTGATTTCATTTGTGATTTATCTTTTTTTATTTGCGTAAATAGTAAATTTCTTTAACAATATTCGATCCAGTGTTTTAATGAGTTCTTCATTAGATTCCAAACTGATTATTCTCAGTGCAGTTGAACAATCACGTGCTACCATCAAACCTAAAAACACTTTGATAATGCAAGAAATGTTTTTGGAATGGGATATTTTTACTCTTTTACAGTAGGAGAAAGAACCACTAAGCATATCTACAGTATAAGCTTCTCTCTCTCTCTCTCTCTCTCTCTCTCTCTCTCTCTCTCTCTCTCTCTCTCTCTCTCTCTCTCTCTCTCTCACACACACACACACAAACACAGACTTAAACATACACACAAAATGTGCCATTTACCTTTACAGGATAATAATCCGAATTTTATTTTAAAAAATCAATCATGAGGGGTTAACATGAAAATGTAGAATATATATCTCGTAGGGATATTATGGAAGAAGTAAAGAAACACGTAACTTTTTTTTTATAGCTACATTGAATTATCATAGATTATTACAATAGTTTAAAAGATGAATACCTAGAGATATGTCTGCACGTGCGTATGATACAGTGGCTTTTTGATAAGGTAGGAAGCCTTGAAAATGTTTGTCATTTAATAAAGCATAATTAACGCCAGTTACTAAATATAAAAGATCTTCCTAAAATTCTACCCACGCACTCAAAAATATTGTAGGGAAATATATTAAGTGCATATCCAAAGAAAATTGAATAGAAAGGAAAAAGTATTTTGAAGATAACTTTACTGGAGTTCGCCCCATCCATGTGTTCCGCAAGATGAGAGTTTCCAAAATCGACTTTCCCTAATTGTTTTGTTCGACTAAGGTATGAACCAAAGTCAAGAAAAGGAACGGAATCGAAGGAGGTTATGATTCTCGACCATGATAAGGCACAGGCTATCCTGTCAAGTAGCCTGAAAAATGCGGGTTACTCGTCGGAGTCGAAGGTATTGACACTGGATAACAGGCACCCTTTCTTTCCTGCTCCTGCTTCAATCTCATTCCCCTTTATAGGGAAGGCATTTAAATCTGTTGCCAAGGCAGTGGAGGCGGGTAGGCCATGTCCTGCACTCGAGGAGAGCAAGCCTCTGTCACCAGCCTTTCCCAGACAGGAGAAGGACTGGAAGGAAGTCCATTTAACTTTCTCAGTAGGAAGATTAGATGCGGATGTTGCCAGTCGACAAATTTATTTTATTTTATTTTATTTTATGTTAGATGTTGATGAAAGGAATGACCATAGGCATTGTTGGGATTACAAGGGACTTGCTACAATAGAGTGGTATATATGTACATATATATATATATATATATATATATATATATATATATATATATATATATATATATATATATATATATATATATATATATATATATATACATATATATACGTGTTTGTGTGTGTTAGTGTGTTCTGTTGGATACAACACAAAGGCAATAAGGGTTACTAATATAATTATTTGTTCTCTCCAAAGTGATTTGTACCCAACGTATATCGTGTGTAGTGTGTTAAAACTTTACTACAACTTTGCAAGTGATATCATATTTATTGTGTTGTGGTGAATGCTGGTACTGAGAAAATCTTTGTAACTGGCTCAGGGATATTTTGTAAAAACGTAAAGTATATTTATTTAGGCTTAACTTTGATTACTTCGTGCAAGCTAAAAACTCGGAAGTTTATCAGTTACTTTATGTAATTTCTATAGGAGTTTAATCATTAGAATGGTAAAGATTAGCCAATTTCATTAAGTATCAAGATTAAATATTGCTGTGAAATTTAATTTCCAGTCAAACAAGTGATTGTATAATTTTCATAAGTATTATTTTTTTTTGTCTTAGTCTAAGTGATTTTTTTATGTAGATTCTTTCAAAATGTTGTAATTCTTAAAGAATATATTTATTTTTGTAAAGAGTATGTTATTTCAATCAACCATGTTTATTTCAGAACTCTCTCATATCCCAGTTAAAGAATCTAAGTAATAGGTTGTTTTGAATAGTTCTTAATAATAATTACCCGGTGTTATTTTGAGTGTACTTAAGAGACCCTTGGATATTCAGTGTTTTTGTGTATTGCCATCAGGGAGTTATATAATTTTCTCAGAGTTCAGGTATTATTAAAATATAATAGATTTAAGTAAAAACAAACAGGTGAGTTTAGAACTCGAGAGGTTGTGTAGCTTGCCAGCCATAATATAAAATATATATATTTATGGTTTCCAGACCATGGAACCATAATATACATATATATATATATATATATATATATATATATATATATATATATATATATATATATATATATATATATATATATATAACACCTGCGGCCATTTCTAGTCCACTGCAGGCAAAAGTTTCTGACGTATCTTTATTCATGCCTGTAATTTGGCCATTTCATCTCCATGCTTGCCATTGCGGCTTGTTAAGGGTGGAAGTTTTTTGTCTGGTCGCTCTCAGCAAACAAAACTAGTATGGGTGACCCGAACTATTACAGTTTTGCTGATCATAGTAATACAAATATATATACTGTACACTCACACACACTCACACACAAACACACATAAACATATATATATATATATACATATATATATATATATATATATATATATATATATATATATATATATATATATATATATATATATATATATAAATATACATATATATATATATATATATATATATATATATATATATATATATATATATATATATATATATGTATATATATATATATATATATATATATATATATATATGTATATATATATATATATATATATATATATATATATATATATATATATATATATATATATATATATATAAATCATGACTGGAGACACGTGATGAGCATATGATTTTCATTATATCCTCGAGAATACTTGATTGGAGTATAATATTTTCGTATTATTAATGACATCAATGCACTTATATAACTTATATAACTTTTATGATGAATCCAGAAGTTAATTTTCAGAAAGGAGGCTAATTCAAGATTATTAAATAAAAACAAGGACTTGAGTTTAACGTGTGACCGAGTGTTTAAGCAACTAAAAAGGATTAAGAATTATTATTCATATATTACTTACTGGTCTCTGACGCATTATCAACAGCCATTTTATTCTGCTTTGTTCTTAGAGAAATACCTTTAGGTGTTTGGCTCACATAAAACAAGTTACATTTGCATTAGGGAGTAATAAATATTGATTTTCTGCCACTTCCAGAGCTATTCTTAATCAACATGGTTTTCAATGTACAACTATATTTAAACGCAAAAGGATGTAACATCAAAAACATTGATGAAATTGAAAACAAATTATGCTATCCAATGTCTCCTTTTTATGCAAATGGACGCTATAAAATGTGTTATTCACTTTATGCATACAGTAAAAAAAAAGTAAAAAATAAATAAATAAATAAATAATGACAGTATATTGGCGTTGTCTTCCCTTTTGGTAAACTCGTCTTCTTTGTACTCTAGGCTGTATATTCTTAGCACCGACAGGTACAAAGAAGATAAAGAGTACTTTATATTCTTAGAATGATGTGACTAGAAAACGGATTTTGACATAGGAAAAATCTATTTTTGGGTGAGATAGCCATGTCTTCCTGATGGAAGTTCCTCATTGGCAGCTTCTACTTGGGATATTTCTGCGAGTGATATACCAGAGAAATTTTACGTTAGAGGTATCAACAGAGTTCTGACCTCTGGAGCGAATATCTCGAGCATATTGTGTATAAATCAAGGACGTGTTAATAACAAGCCATGGCTATCCTTCCCCGTATAGAGTTAACCTTGTCTCGAACGATAAGGGTAGAGGGAAGGACATAGGCAAGTGAACAGTTACAATTCCCGATCTCACTGTGCTACAACTAACACAATTCCTGTTGAATTCTTCCAGAAGCAGCCATCGCATGACGCAAGGTCCCACACTGATTATTGGAAGGGAATGGAAAGTAACGGGCGGGCTATCAGGACGACATGGCAATCTCACCAAAAAATAGATTTTTCCTATGTCAAAATCCGTTTTTTGGGCTCGAGCTATGTCATCCTGATGGAAGTGTACCAGAGAATTATCCTTCTCAGTTGTGGCGAGGAGAGTTTTAACCATTTACACCCCATAGACATAATGCCACTTCCTGTAGCATTGGTAACTATGGTACCAAGCTATGGAGCAAGCAATATGTTAGTAAAAGGTAGGAGCAAAGTAAATCAACATCACAGTCCCACTCACTATGGAGAAGATCTTTGTCTCCAGAAGATAAAAAGACCGAAGTCTATAAAAGAAGGGTTAAAAATTGAGGTGCACTGCTTTTATTTTGTACGATAGGTCCAATGAAAGGAAATGCAAAAAGGAACAGCAGTCTTTTATTGTTCCAAAAGATGCATAAATGTAACAGTAGTCAATTGTAACATTATATGCAATAGATATATACAGAAAACCAGAGTTTTCCAACCTCAAAATTATGTAACAGTAATAAAATTGTAACACTCATGACATACACGGAAGAATATCACCTTTTACTCTTTATAATATTAAATAGAACATTGAAAAGATGAACATGAGTCCCTTTGCACAATGTAGACTGAGAAGTCCCAACCATACAGTCTACAAAAGTCCATATACAACACTGAAGAAGCTGGTTTAATCACACTACCAGCGGCCACCACGAAGAGTTTAATCTCTTTCAAGTAACAGATAATGTTTAAAGAACATTCTTGAAGATTTTCATCCTGTGTATGCCTGTAAGCCTGAAAAAAACATAGATTGGAAAAACTTTAAAGAAGAGGTAACCTTTGTAGGGTCATGACCCACTGGAATACTTGCCGGGTCAACCCTTCTGATGAAGTGAGTGAGTTTGGACCTTAGCTGTTTCAAAGAAAGGTTAGATCCTGTCGACTCCCATTTAAAAAGCTGACCGCCTTTAAAAGCCTGGCTCTTGGATAGATAAGTTTTAATGCTCTCCACGGGGCAAGTGAAGGGTCCTCCTGTAGTGGAACAATTTTCCAGGCCCCTCAGTGCTTCATGGGAAGTTCGTTTTTCGCCAAGAATGCAGGATCCGGATAAAAGTTTACCTCTCCCAAATCAGAGAATTCAATGTGGCCATCATTCCTTGAAAGGGCCACAATCTCACTGTGTCTTGCACCAGAAGTCATAGCAAGCGAAAAGATAGATTTTTGAGTAAGATCCCTCAGAGAGGCAGAGGCGTTATCTATCGAAGAGGCAAAGTGCAAGACTTTATCCAACGACCATGAAATAGCATTGGGAGGAGCATTAGGTTTCATTTTAGCACAAGCTTTTGCAATATTATTGAATAGCTCTCTATTGAGTTCGATATCAAAAGCATACACGATCAGTCTAATTAGTGCCGACTTAAGTGAGGCAATAGTTGTAAAGGCTAAACCTTGATCATGTAGTGAAATGAAGAAAGAAATATAGAAGTCAATAGAAATAAAAGAGGGCTGATGACTTTTCACGAAGGCAACCCTTTTTCTCCAGGAAAAAAAAATATTGTCATTTTGTGGTGTTGGGCTTGTACTCTTCTATAAAGTCAATCCTTTCCCTCGCTACTCTGAATTTTCTTTGACCTGCAAGGGCGAGAAAGTCATTAGCTGAAGAGTTTTCGTTATCCAAGAAGAAGCGAAGACAGTTACCTGTTGAACAACCTTGGACAGCACTGTAGATGGTAAAGGGATCTGGAGGGGTTTGAGTTCCAAAACAAGAGGGTACCAATTGCTCTTGGGCCACTTGGGAGCCACTAGAGCTGCTGTTCCCTTGAAAGTCCACAGTTTGTTCAATACTTTCAATAGGGGGTTGAATGGAGGAAATAGGTAGATGAGACCACTGGTTCCAATCCAGAGACATCGCATCCATTTCTGTTGCTTCCTGGTCCAAGTTTGGTGCTACATATCGGGGAAGTTTTTTGTTAAAGCTCGTCGCAATGAGATCGATTTGCAGTCTCGGAACTTGCTCTAGAATGAAACAGAATGATTTTGCGTCCAGAGACCATTCTGTTCCCTGAGGCTTGGATCTCGACAGGGCGTCCGCCGTCTCATTGCGAACCCCTTCGAGATGAACTACTGAAAGATGTCATTTCCTCCGTTTTGCTAATGAGAGAATGGCTAGGATTACATGGTTGATCTGAGGAGATATGGAGCCCTGTCTGTTGACACAGTGAATTATTGTGTTGTTGTTGGTGACCAATTTGACGTGTGGTTTCGTCTTTGGGTGTAGTCTCTTCAGAGTCAGAAACACTGCCATAGCCTCCAGAACATTGATGTGAAACTTCTGAAAGGCAATCGACCACTGAGCCTCCACTTTCTTGGAATAGGAGTATCCTCTCAACCTTGTTCCAGGGCGTCCGAATAGTCACGGAAGGAGGAGCGTACTGAAGAGGGACATGGTTTGATAGACTCTTGGCAGTGGACCATGGATTGAGCTGCTTTCACAGTAAGGACGGGGTTTTGTGGCAAAGATTTGGATGCCTTTCTTCTCCAGACTCTGTTGGCATCTTTGAGCCTAGCTTTCAGGATTGGGTCCGTCACGGCAGCGAACTGTAATGACCCCAAGACTGAGTTTGACATTTCCTTTCTCTTGCCTTGTGGTAGAGAGAGGGTGTGTGACTGTAGGTTCCAGCGAAGTCCTAGCCACCGGAATTTCCAAGCTGGAGATATCCTGGACTTCTCGAGGTTGATTTGGAAGCCCAGAGATTGTAAGGAGTTCATCACTTCTTGGGCTGTTTGAAGCCATTCCAACTTCCTTACAGCCCAGACTAACCAGTCGTCCAGGTACACCACCACCTGAAGGCCTCTGTTCCAAAGTTGTTCGACAAAGGCTTCAACTAGTTTCGCGAAAATCTTTGGAGCTATACTGGGCCAGAAGGGCATAGCTTTGATACATAGACCTTTCTTGCCAGTCTGAAACCAAAGTAGAGGGAGAAGCGCCGACCTATCGGAAGATGCCAATAGGCATCTGTAAAATCTATGGAGACGCTGTAGGCCCCCTGGGGTAGTAGGGTCCGTATATACGATATAATCAGCATCTGGAAATTTTTGTTCAGAATGAATTTATATAGTGGGGACAAGTCCAGAATAGTTCGAAGAGTGTTCAAATCTTTCTAGGGCACGCAGAATACCGGCCCTTGAAAGCTCATGGATTTTGTGTTACAGATGACTCCCGTCCGGAGAAGGTCCTGAACGTAATCCTCCAAAAAGGGGGTTGTGGGTTGAAAGAACCTCTTGAACTGAGATGATTTTTGCCTCCATTTCCAACCTAGCCCTGTGAGCCCAGGGATCGAACTCCTATTGATCCCTGAACAGGTGAAGTTGTCCCCCTAATGAAAGCTCCCTATTGTTGTTGCGAAGGACCTGCAACTTCAGACGTCTTTGTCTCTACTTCCTCGGCCTCTAGTTCGACCACTTCTTCCAGACCTTCCCTTGTTACTGAAGCCCTTCCTATGAGCTTTTGCAGGGTGAAAAGAGATGGTAGCTCTCTTGTACACCAGGTTGAAGGCTGGAGACTGTGAATGATACTGCTGGGGTACTGTGTACACAGTCTGAGGAATGGCGGCTACTAAGGGTGTCGCGACAGGAAAGGATTTCTTTCTTTTGAAGTGACTTCTAAGCTTCTTGCCCTTGGGTTGAGGTCCTTCATTGGGGGTAAATTTTCGTTTAGAGGAAAAATCCCACTTGTCAATAAGGATATTATTCTCCTGAACTGCTTTGTCCATGACCTCTTTAACCAACTTCTCAGGGATAAGATCCTTCCCCCAGATGTTGGAGCCGATTAGTTTTCTGGGTTCATGTCTGATCGTAGCAGTAGCTAGGATGTGTTCTCTACATGCTCTCCTGGCTAGGAGGAAAGCATGGAGATCCATATGAAACATGATTACGTGAGGACTAGCCAAGACAGGGAAGAGATCAGATTTGGAATAGTTTCTAATAAGCATCTAGGTATGATTGGAAGGATTAAAAGGCAGAAAGTCTCTCTTTAGCTTCCAGTTCTCCCTTCAATAGGGATTCGGGAATCCTAGGCAGTTTCTCATTAAACTGTTTGCCTCTAACGTTATTATCTAGTTTTCCAGCAGTGAATGTATGTTGGGACGTCGTTCGAATCGTAAGGAAGGGCTAGAGAGACAGGTTTACATTCCTCTAGTGCTGGAAAGGGTCTGTTCTCCATTACTGCTTTCAATACGGCCTCTAAGTTTTTAGAGGCAAAGGGGAAGACAGTATCTTTGAGGGCCACAAAAGTGGCCTGAATCCTGCAAAAGGCAGAAAGTTGGGTATTAGTGAATTCAGCCGTCTTTAACTCCCTAACCAAAAGGGATTGAGCCTTGCCATGATCCAGAATGATCGTTTCCTTAGGGATTGTATCATCCCTAATGGATACATCCGAGTTAAGCCTTACGTAACAGTAAGGATAGCTATTGATCGATGGAAAGAATTCTAAGTCCGAAACTGGCTTGTAATCCAAACCATCCTCAATATGAAGGAACCCTTTGGTTAAGGCTATATTCCCAGCATAGCATTAAGGGTTCTTAACTCTGTATTCTGGTAGGCTTGAAGCTGGAAGAGCCTTAGAAGCTGGTGCCTGTTGTTGTAACACTTCTATCCTTGATGTTAGATCTGCTTGACAACATTCATATTTGGCTGTTAAGTTTTCCACGAAAGCTTTCATGGACACTATTAGTTCTAAATTACTAGGTAGCGAAATTTTGTCTAATATTGGAACTGGGTGGGAGGTGGAAGCTGGGGCTTGGGTAGAAAGTAAAGAGGCATTGAGAGCTGCACTCACCTGATGTACATCCGATGATTTTTGCGAGGCTTCCGTGGTCAGCAGGATCCTCTCCTTCTCTGATGAAACAGAAGAAGCAGTAGACATGTCGTCCATGTCCAGGTTCATGACTTGCAAAGCATCTTGGACTTCATCATCAGCATGATCTGTTGGTGCCAGTGGGAAATTGGACCGTCGATAACTGGTGACCAAAATCGGAGGACACCTCAGCCTTGGAAAAGAGGAGGTCCTTCAGTTCCAGAGAAGGAAGATAAGGGGCACCTTGTTGAGAGCTCCACTGGAAGCCTCTTACCCAGTGTCGGAGTGTCTTCCGACTTCGATCTCGGACGTCCAAGGAGACGTCAGTGGCTTAGAAGCCGGTTTGAAGGAGATCCATGCAAACCTTGCAGTCAGTAGGGTCCCAAATTGCAGTGGATCCCTTGGAAACATGGCAACTTCCATGTTTCCAGCAAGTCTTGTGGCCACAGGGTAACTTGATCCACCTGGTACAGGTGACTGTAGAACACTCCATGTCATCAACGACCTGTAGATAAAAAATAGTAAATTAGTACTGGACCTCATTAAAATATCATATCTTATTAAAATTAGGAATTTTTTTTTATATCCTATCCTAACTAATCCTACACCTACTGTAGATATTGGCTAAATCTAAAATATGATAGAACATATGCCAAACAGCTAAAAAATCTGCAATGATTTATGAAGTAAAACATAATGATGGTGTGGTGGGAATATGGAGGAAAGGATCACTTCAAAGGAACACCAGAACCTCGAGATTAGGTCTATCAGAACAGCTTAAGAAGGCAAGTTCACACATCGTACTGCCTAGACCAGCAACAGCTGCCCCCGAGGCAACAGCGGTTGGGAGGCGGCAACTATTTCTAGTAGCCAGAAAAGAATGACCTGTCAATATCCCAGGCAAGTTGATACAAGGCAGCAGACGCATTCTTAAGTCAAGAGGGGGAGAGTGGACAATCCCAAGGGAAGGGTCCACACTCAGGAGAAGTACAGGAGTGAAAAGCAGATAATAGGAGAACCAGCCAGAATCTGATCATTATCATTGACTTACACAAAGGGTGTGGGTGGGGGGGGGTTTGCAACCCATGAGATAATGAGAGCCGTACAAGACGGCCAGGATGCTAAGCACTAAAAATTCAAAGGGTGTCCTGACAACCAGGCAGGATCCAATCTACCAACTCCAGAGGACAATGTACCTCAGATGTTGGATAGGAAAGAGCAGATGACTAGTCTAAGACTGCAGCTGAGGCAGCAGAGGGGGCGACCTAAAGCCAACACACAGCCAGCGCTAGAAGAACTCAAGCTGACAGAACTGGAAGCAGAGACAGAAGGCGGCACCTCTGCCTAGGTAGGCTAACCATGCAAGGGACTCAGAGGGATATAGCACAAAGGCTGCAGACATAGGACAATCACTGCCAAGGTGGCAGAGGAGTGACCCAAGGGGTACCAACTCTGTGCCTAGATAGGGTTAGGCCATGGCAGAACTATATAGGCAAGCCTAGCCTCCTAGCGGGTGAGGGAAATCTCAAAAGCTAGGGTGAGATGACTAGACAAGAGGAACATATTTCTGGCCTAGATAGGGTTAGGCCATGAGAGAACTGTGTAGGCAAGCCTAGCCTCCTAGTAGGTGAGGGAAAGCTCAAATGCTAGGGTGAGATGAATAGACAAGAGGAACATAGTTCTGGTACAGTCAAGTTATGGCCTAACTAGGAAGGGGAAGGGTCAGAGAAACACCCAAGAGTGGACTCAAAGGTGGGAGAGAGATTTCAACTTGGGAGGAGAAAATTCCATCTACCTAGGCCAGGAAAGATAGCCTACAAGTAGGCACACTAACAGGCACAAGGAAAGGGGGAGGAGTGGTGGTGATGGGAGACTCAGAAAAGGGTGAGGCGGCATGGCAGGAAGGTCCAACAGCAACATGGAACAACAATAGTGTCCCAAAGGGGTTGTTGTGATAGGGCACATAGGACAAATCCTCATAACCAGACATAGCCTACCAAAGACTCAGAGAAGCCTAATGAAGATTCAGGCGACACAAGAAGGTCTACTAGTCAGCATCAGAAATGGGGTAATGCATTCTAATGGGTAAACATAAGTAGACACAGGGAACAGGATCCCGAGACCTGTGCCGCCTCACAAAACATATAGGTTAATTGGAAAGTTTAAAGCAGTCATCCTAGGGTAACTGAGAACACTATCCAACTCCCAAAGGGACCTTCAAGACTGCAGCTCCCCGCCTGTAAGGTTTGGTGAAAGAAGGGAGTGGTGCACTAGTGAAGATTTACCAGCTATGGCCGCCAGCTAGGGTAGGCTAGCCTAAGCCAATGCTGATAAATAAACACAAAAGAAACACCAAGGAAGGATGGGGGGATATCATATAAATACCACACTTTAAAATAATATATTCCTAAATGACCAAATAATTATTAATAATTTCTGAAAGTTTGATGACTTCAGAACGAAAAAGGGTGGATACTCTACTTAGTCGATGAGGAAGAAGTTGACGTATGCATAAAAACCACTCAAAACGCTAAGAAAACTAGCTGAAACTCTCCAACCAAACAGTAAAGATGGCACTGTGAAAGGGAATGGATCAACTGGAAACGTGATAGTTGTAACACATTGAGATTTGGAGTTGTAACGGCTCACTTACTTTGTCCTTTCCTCTACCCTTATCCTTCGAGACAAGGTTAACTCTATTCGGGGAAGGATAACCATGGCTTGTTATTGACACATGTCTGATTTATACACGATATCCTTCGGGATACTCGCTCCAGAGATCAGAACTCTGTTGATACCTCTAACGTAAAATTTCTCTGGTATATCACTCGCAGAAATATCCCAAGTAGAAGCTGCCAATGAAGAACTTCCATCAGGATGACATGGCTCGAGCCCAAAAATATGAATATGATAAGTTATTGGTTGGTTTTCTGAATGGGGAAAATAATATTAAACGTAAAAAAAAACGGTTACTGTTATTTTCCTAATTTCTATAGACATTTTCATTGATGGAACCAATGAATTAATAATAGCAACAAGTCTCACAAGATTGAAATAATTTTTTAGAATATCTAAAAGATAATAAGCATGTTTCATTCTAGTGTCACAAAACTCCATATGTATGTTGGATAAAATAGGGGACAAACGATTGCCTATAGTCATATCAATATCCTGTTCATAAAAATCTCCATTAATGCTAATGGTGTATTTTCCTATTCTCTCTAATCTTGAGAGGAAAAGACTGTTTAGGTAGCTCCTTCTCCTGCACAACTATTAAATCCTAGTATTTTCATCCTGACTGTTAGTCCGTTCGTGACACTAATGAAACGGAAATATTAACTCCAATATGGTCTTTTCACTTCCCTCTTCTTGGCTATAATACAAACACATACACATAAACCCCCCATACTCATATGTGTATATATATATATATATATATATATATATATATATATATATATATATATGTATATATATATATATATATATATATATATATATATATATATATATATATATATATATATATATATATATATATATATACATATATATATATATATATATATATATATATATATATATATATATATATATATATATATATATATATATATAGAGAGAGAGAGAGAGAGAGAGAGAGAGAGAGAGAGAGAGAGAGAGAGAGAGAGAGAGAGAGAGAGAGAGAGATCTATTCTCCAGCTATTATCCTAACTCTCATCCCTTCTCCCAATACTGCGATTACTCGTGAATATGCGAGGGTGAAATGCAATGGAATAGAATATGCTGGTCAAAACAGCATAACAGCGCTAGTGCATCTGCATATGCATGCATGGCAGTGCGCATGAACTTACAGGAGTTGTTCTTCGAAGTTATACATCAGTAAATGTTTGTGTAAAATCTGCATACGGTTGTCCATGGGTGCAGTCATATCGTATATACAGAGACAGAGAGGTGCATGTGCGTCAAAGCACTCACACACATACTCTCACACACAATATTTTAACATAGGACAAGGTTGGGAATACAACTTACATACAGTCGGAATGTGAGTTTGACGCTAAAATCTATAAACAAAGACACATTCTGGTGAATAGCTTTCATGGTCTTTGCTTTCATCGACATTACGTTTGAAACTGTATAAAAAAGAACTTGATGTCTTCCCCTTTTATTTCAGGTGTAATATTATATAGGATCTGTTTCAAGTACACAAATCCCCATAAAATTTTTCTTTGGACACGAAAAGCAAGATAATTCAGGGCCTTCAAAATATACATTAAGTGATTTAATGCTCAGAATATGGCGATGATTTAAAAACATTAATTGAAACTAAAGAATAATGAGTAAATAAAACATCAAAGAGATTTAACATTTGAACGTTAATTTTTGTAGCATGAATGTATATTATACTGTATGTCTCAACATAAGTAGCAAGAGTAGGTTGTACCGCACACTTTTCATACCTGCTCATACACTATAATACTATTGGTTACCATCGCATGTTTCCCATTTTTTGAATTTCTATGACTTTGCTACCCTCAACTTTTTGGATATAATCTCATTATTTTGTTGAATAAAGTCACTTACATACACCTCGCTTCTCTGTTATCAACTAACAGTTATCTCAGGAAAGTTGGTGATTGCCGGAGGACCAGCTTCCGAGCGGTTTGTCACCCATCGCTGCACTCTACCCTCTCTACGACACTGAACAGTAAACCTGACTCTTCGACCCATGCTAAATCGCTGAAACTGACAACCTTTGCCAGTAGAGAAGCGTTCACCTGGTTCCATCTCACCTAAGTTCAGTTTTGCATTAAAGGGCGTGACTCACTCAAGCAGCAAAGAAGACTATGTCCTTGAGGTGATCCGCGAGGGCACTTTCCCAGAGATCTCCTATTGGCTTTGCAACCAATCACGTATGATGCCTTCCAAACATACGTCCTGCAGCAGTACTTTATATTGCCAGCTCCCCATATAGCCAAGCTTTTTCAGCTGGTGGGAGAGCAAAAGGCTTCACCAATTCTCAGGATGAAGACCAGTATTGCTCGCCTGCAACCAGCCTCAGACGGCTCTCCTCGGGAATTGAACCTACTTCAGGCCCTTTGGGTACGACATCTACCCAAACCTGTACGCGTCACCATCTCCGATGTCGACAGTCGAATACCTTGCCCGAGAGGGACCTGATGGCTAAAGTCAACGCCCATATTGACACCCTCTTCACCACCTTAATCAACACCTCCACTCCTAATAAAGAGGACAAGCATTCAATGTTGACTGAAGTTGATGTGAATCTAGTTGGACACAGACACCCACCCTGTTACATGCCGGAGTAGAGACAAAGTTGCCCACCACCCATATAAGCCGCCCCTCGCTCATGCCCCAACCAACGATTTCTATAACCCCTTACTGACATCCATTAGCCGCAGTTCTCCTACTACCACTTCAGATTCGGGGCTAATGTGACGAAATATGAGGACAGTTGTCAGTGGACAAAAAACTTGTAAGTAAGATATCGTTATGGTGTTGGCTTCCGTTGCCACTAATCTTTTCTTTTTACGTGATGCATGTATGGGTGTGCGGTTTTGGTTAGACACTGGTGCTTGCCATTCCGTTCTAACAATGTCACTTTCCTGGAAACGACAAAGTCATTTTAAGCTGGCTGACGTCTGCTTGGTACCTACCAATGGATATGAGATCCCCACCCAAAGGTACGAGATGCTCACACTATCGTTTTTGGAACACTTGATATCTTTGGATATTCCTCGTTGCCGACATATCATTGCCACCACTTGGTGCAAATTTTCTTGTCCAGTTTCACCTCCTGGTTGATGCTTTATATCGATGTTTAATCAACGGACACTCTTATCCGTTGACACCTCTTCAACCCTCCCCCTCAAACCACGCACTCCACATCAGCGAACCAACAAAGACCTATGTCCACCTTTTCACTTCGTACCCAGAAATCTTCCTTCCAGAACTTTGCCAAACGGCCACAGGTCCCGCCAAGCACGGTATTTATCACCCTATCAAGATGACAGGGCCTCAGTTTTTGCCAGATACAGGTGCCTGGCTCCGGATCATATGGCAGCTGCTAAACAAAAATTCATCGAAATAGAAGAAATGGGCCTTTGCCAAAAGGCTGCAAGCCCATGGTCGTCACCTTGACATATCATTCTGAAGAAGGTTGACTCCCTTTGTAATTCTTAAACACTCAAAATTATGAAAGAAAATAATTTTGATGTATGCCATATGGTTTAACAATTCCATTTTGAGTAATAGTAACGAAATGATCATAATAGGAAATCAGGAATTTGGAGTAATAGTTAATAGTTTGGAGAATTACTTTTAAGAAATTGCAATAATATGAAATTAATAAAGAAAATCTTATCTGTTCCGAACGTCATCACATCAAAAAAAAAAAAAAAAAATTTCTTATTCATGCGTTTCAAGTGTACAAAGCTAAAAGAAAAAAGTAAAAATAGGAGAGGAGTTTAAGAAGAAACTGAGGGGCTGCCAACATAAGAGCCTGTGTCCTACCTGAGGTGGGGCAATCTAAACCGAAGAAAATTAAGAGCTGAAGAATAACAACCTTTTATATATACTAAGGAGTGTGATATATATATATATATATATATATATATATATATATATATATATATATATATATATATATGTATATATATATACATATATATACATATGTATATATATATAGATATGTATATATATATATATATATATATATATATATATATATATATATATACATATCTAAATATATATATATACATATATATATATATGTATTTATATATATACATATATATATATATATATATATATATATATATATATATATATATATATATATATATATATATATATATACATACATACATACATACATACATACATATACTGATACACACACATGTATATATATATATATATATATATATATATATATATATATATATATATATATATATATATATATATATCCTCTGTTATGCTGAACGTCATTGCCAACCGTATGACTACTCGGTCTCACCCCGTCCCTCGGGTAAGGGGAAGGGAGTAGTCATACCCTGATGAGAGGGGTATGCTCGGAAACCACAATCTCCAACAAATTGCTGAAACTGTCCGGTTATAATTAGGAAAGGAGGAATGGGTGGGAAGGATTGAATCTCTCTATGTGTGTGTGTGTGTGCATATCCACCTGATAATATAGCCATCATTTTTGACAGGTTACGTTCACTGATATATAAATTAATAATCCACAGCCGAGGACTTTATATAACAATTTTGATGTTCTTTTAGTGGTTGATCTACTAAAATGCTAAAAGTTTTTTTGCCCTTATTTTCGTTTCATAATTCGTTTTCAGCTAATTGTTACGTGCGTTAAGCAGGATAGGACAAATAATTCACCCATTAAATGTACTACTACTTATCCTCCGTTATCTTACATGAACTATACTCTGGCAGATGTTTCCAAGTACTTTTAATCCCCCAACGCTAATATCAAAATGGTATTTGCTATTTTGAAACGATGATGCATTGTTTTCATTTTAATCACTTATCCTCATCTACGTGTAAAAGGTGTTCCCGATGTCTTATACATTTTTCAGATTTTTTCCATGTTGTCTTAAGTAATTCGTCACTTATTTCCATATCTTTTTTTTTTTTTTTTTTTTTTTTTTTTTTTTTTTTTTTTTTTATACTCCTCTAATATTTCATTTCTTTCAATTATACTCAATACTTCGTATGTAGTGGCTAATTTTATGAGAGCTCAGCAGATATGTAAGACATGGTTTACAAAATTCCTTGATTAAATTTTGCGAGAGTCAACGACCTTTTGTGATTTGACACCATTTGTTTTTCCCTGTAAATCCTATTCATTTTTTTCCATGTTCCTCTATAATAAATTGGAACAGATACCGGACTGGTTTTTTTTTTTTTTTTTTTTTTTTTCATTTTCCGTTCTCGATTTCATGTTTTGTTCTATTATTGTTTCAAGCAGACTAAAAATAATTGCATTAAAGATGTATATATTTGGAAATGAAATCAAACATACGTAACCCTTACAAAGAGTTTTGCCTTCAAATGTTACCTCTGTAGTTATGGAAGCATTATCTAAACATGAATGATAGATTTGCCGCGTTTTATCAAGTTTACAAGAAATTGTTATTTATCCCTGACACAAATACAATACCTAAAAGTATTGTTTTCGGTTCAAGTGTTATATATTAAGATTTTTATTTCATGCCATAAAGGATTTTCTCTAATTTGTTCCTAAGGAAAATATCAAATAATATGAACAGGGCTATGAATATTACATATAAAAAACAGTAATTAGTCTTCCAACTATTCTAAGGAATAACGTAAATTCAAAACTTGTACTCCAAACTTACAAAAATTGCTTCAATTAAGCTAAGATGATAATGAATATACCAGTGGTGATAAGCATTATATTCATAATTTTTTCATCAAATATGATATGAGGTACTCATGATTTCCTCAGAATGTTTCATTCGGGCACTTTATTGAAAATACCCTGTAAACATATACAGTATATGTTCCAGTCAATATCAAAATCCCTACAGTTTTTAAAGTGACTGAAATTTTCAGGCAATGTGTAAATTGCCTGGTTCACCCTGTCAATTTACAAATCAGCTAAACATTGTAGAGAATTTATAAAGTGACTAGAATTATAAGTTATGTTCTTGGCATATTGACTAATATCGGGTAGCATACCTATCTAGACAAACAAACATTATACTTAGGGAAAATTTGATTTTCGTAAATCTTCGAAACAATAAAATGTGATAATAAAACCAATGTTACAATATAATATGACAATAAAACAATGAAAAAATAAAATGTGACAATAAAGGGAAACATTAAACAACTATTTATTCTTACAGGTCAAACTATAATAGCACTGGCTATTGCACTCGTTACCTTGTTTTTAAGACTTAAAGATATTTTTTTTGACATTGTTTCTTATTTATAGTAATAAACATAGACGACTGCTCTACTCTCTAACGAAGTCCAATTTCCTTATCCGCAATCACGTCACAAAGGCTATACAGTTACCAGGAAAAAAGTCCAAGTTGATTTCTACAGTAGCGTCCCTTAAATATTCATTCACTCACGGCTATTTAATACATGTCATTTTCATTACGAGTTAAGATAGTTTAAAACTACTTGCATCAAATACAGCAAAAATTCAGATAAAAGCTGCTCTTGATATATATCTAGGAATTACTATAAGTATCAGATTTTTTACAAGCCTGATGTTACAGAAAAACGTTTATCTCAAAAGGTGAATTCCATAAAAACTAGTAATTATCTTAAAGAGGTTTTATCTACCTCTAGAAACACTATAGGCAATAAACAATGTGACTCCGTATGAGTCACGCATTGTAATTTTATCTGCTTTGACATGTCCTTTTGATAAAAAAAAGTAATTGAACTGTATTTAGGCTAGTATGTCCCTTTAATTCAAATCTATTTCAAGTGTTTTGTCAGTTAATTTGTTTCATTTGAGTACGTGGTCTACTATTTGTAAGTCAGAGAGAGAGAGAGAGAGAGAGAGAGAGAGAGAGAGAGAGAGAGAGAGAGAGAGAGAGAGAGAGAGAGAGAGAGAGAGAAAATATTTATAATTTTCGCTTTATGTGTAAAAATTGTCTTTTTCTGGGTTTATGGCAACTGCAGTGGATAATAAAAGTACAGGTCTATTCCTAAAATGATGTGTTTAATTTTTTATATTTTCTACTTATTGGATTTGGCCAAATATGCAATTTGTAAAGAGTTGTATTCCTGTGTTGCTTCTTTCTATGTCAACCATGGAAGAAAAAAAAGAGTCTTGTTTAAGCTCCCTATAAAAATGCTAATAATTTGTTAAAAGTGTTTGCTTTTATCATTTTGTCAGTATATAAACATATGATTAACTGCTTTTTAACATACAAGCCTTTTATTACATACCTTGTAAAGTAAGTATGTTTATAAAGAAAAAAATATTCGAAGAGTTAAATCAGTATACTGTAAAAAAATCTGCCATTAATTTGTAACTTTGTTTATCTTATGAAATATTCAGATATGTGAAGAATTTCTTACATCAAACCTGAAGTTTTCTACTTTCATATTCCAATATCGGATTATCCATAAATTCTTCATGACAATTTTCCATGGAGGAGAGTTGGTATTAACTGGAATTTTCTGTTTCTTTTTAAACAAAATTCTTTTAACACTTTTATAATAAAATTCCTCTCATGGAATGTATTGTCTTTCTTAAGTTTATCGGAAATCAATTCGATCTCTCCCGTTCTTCACTGATTTCTCTTGTAGTTCATCTAATCTATAAAACGTGAAATCTGCTGACAAAATGCAATATGTGATTAATAGCTTTTTTTTCAGTAAACTTCTACTGGTATATTAAATAAAGTTCTTTAGAGAGAATGAATCCACCATTCTTCGTTACAAGAGCTAATGAGTTTCTAGATTAATGATAAATCATCTTCGTTGAATTTCTATACAATTGGCAATAAAAGTACGAATTGCTTTTAAATCTTATTTCATCTTTAGTTAGCTAAGAGAAATCCATATATTGAATAGCTCTCAATTTCTAAGGTTATTCACCAAATTGATAACGGTTTATTTTGGTGAACATTTAATTTTCTGGATGTTTCATCTTACAGAAACTATAGAAAGATTCATAACTTACAGAATTTCCCATTGTTTAGGATAAATAACTCAAACTTCCTTCTTAAAACTTTTATGGTTACTGATTCTAAGAATATTAAGGTATTTCCTCTAATTATTATCATCATTATCATTATTATTTGCTAAGCTACAACCCTAGTTGGAAAAGCAGGATGCTATAAGCCCAGGGGGCTCTAACAGGGAAAATAGCCCAGTGAGGAAAGGAAACAAGGAAAAATAAAATTTTAAGAACAGTAACAACATTAAAATAAATATTTCCTATATAAACTATAAAAACTTTAACAAAACAACAGGAAGAGAAATTAGATAGAATAGTGTGCCAGAGTGTACCCTCAAGCAATGTATTGATTATCTATGACTGTATTTACGCAAATGCCTATCATTATAGCGTAGTTTAAAAATTGCTCTTCTTGGAAATGCATGATCATCTTAATATTCTTTAGTGGATCATCTCAAGAATATAATATATTGAGGATATCTTTTAACGACCTTTACTGGAAAATCGCTGATGATTTTATTTTGAATTTATCGACAGATTTCCCTGCTTATGATATCAAACGAAGCTTCAAGTGCAACCCAGAAAACCATTAATCAATTACCACAAGCAAACAGTAATCTTATCTATCTTAGAATATCGTTTCCTCTCATACCCTCTTGAAATTTTCCATGTTATTAAGTTTGCCTCTAAAATCCACTCATCTGATAGCTATTAAATATCTATGTACTTACATCGCAGTATTCGAAATATTTCTTATCATTGCTTTACTTTATTTAGATTTTCAGATATTTTCAAGTCTTTAAATCATTTTTCAATTACAACACTTTTAAAACCTTTTATATTTCAGATATATTTTTGTCATTACTACAAAATGTTTAGGGAATTCTTTTGATTTATAATTGCTTATCAATTGCATGTTTCTGCTAGAGCTTACAATGTGTGTTATATAGGTCATTTCAGATCTCATTCCTCACGTTTAACCTTCAAGTTCCTATTTCCAGTATTGAAAAGTTTATTAGGAATTAATATTCAAAAGGTGAACCTTATATTACAGAACCATTCCGTATTGGTATGGAATAATTTGGTTTTGAATATACCGATTGCATACTGATATTTTTTTATGCATATCCTTAATATAAAGATAGTTAATTAAGTGATGGATCACCAATGCATGACGTTATGATGGTCGGATATTAAATTTAATAGGAGTGAAATTTCTTCATATGAATTCATTACGTCTTACCTTAAATACCGAGAGAGAGAGAGAGAGAGAGAGAGAGAGAGAGAGAGAGAGAGAGAGAGAGAGAGAGAGAGAGAGAGAGAGAGAGAATTCTGAAATGTTAATGACGTGATCTTACTGTGATATATTTCCACAACCAATAGCCATCAAAGTTTCTTTGGATGCTTCCTTAATGATGCATTTTGTCTAAAAAAATTGGACGTTGACCAAGCCTTTGTTAATCTTCTTTTATCTAACACAGGTCCAACAGGATTATGGAAACGCTCATACAAATTTGTTTGATTAGGAATAGTAAAAGAAATAATTCTATTTCCTTCATTACCTTCCCAACCCCAACACCCTCGCCCCCACCTTTAGTGTTGGGTAGTTCATGCTGAAGAAGACCTCAAATATTTTTAAATATTATCATGAATTTTGCTATATTCATACGAAAAATATTTCACTGCTTCTTCTTTTCAAAGACAGCATGTATCACAAAGGTACTAACAAGCTAACATCTAATTATTTGCGTTTTGAATCATCATAATACTTTGTACTAGCAATTCCATTTAGCTATCAAAGGAAAAGTTTAATTTTTTTCTTATTGTTACCTCTATGGAAACTTTTATCCTACATTTTTTTTTTTTTAAATTGCCAAGCCTTTACTTGGAATTAATGCTAATTATCTTTCCAATGCCCTTACTTATGTATTTTATAGACGGTTGTGTCAACTCTAACTTATTGAATCCTCATGAAAACCATAGAAACATAAATATCTATTACGCTATTCCAAAGCAAAAATAACAGACCATTGTCTTTTACATTCCAAAAGAAATCATTATAATACCAGAAATTATAAAGTATTACCATAGAACAATCCGTGTTAGGTAATCAATATAGAGAATGCAACTGATGAAGAATTAAGAAAATAAGCTTGGAGATTTGAAATCAGTATTAACACAGGTAGGATATTCAAGCCATCAATTGTTGTATAGACTACCTTTTACTTTTTATTCAAATTGGCGATTTGTTTTAATTTGCTTGACTTTTCCAAACATCTCCATAAATGTTTATTTACTTACCATTTCAATCTGCACTGAGCAGTTTCACCTTTTAAGGACCTTTCAGCATTCTCCTCTTCCAACTAGGGCTGCAGATTGGCTGGAAGAAATAATGATGATATAAACAAATATAAAGCCTTGGTGAATATCATACTCTGCTGTATGTCAAGGGGGACTTTCCTATTAAACAAACACTTCTTCTAATAAAAGCCTTTTCATGTTGATCGCATCAGGATTCAGAAAGGATTTCGTGTGAAGTCCTAATGGAAATCAGACTTATTATTCATTCTGCAATTAGACTTTGAAATTGCTTCTTCTTTTAAATCTGAATAATCCTTTGAGACGTGAAAGGTTTTCCTCAATTGGATTTCACTCTAATGCATTCTCCTGATCATTTATCCATTTCCAGAGAACAAATCAAGAGTTTGGTCAGCACTATACACACACACACACACACACCACACACACACACACACACACACACACACACACACACATATAATATATATATATATATATATATATATATATATATATATATATATATATATATATATATATATATATGTGTGTGTGTGTGTGTGTGTGTGTGTACACACCAGAAAATGGAAGAATCGGTGGTGAATATTCAGTAAAGGAGATGCTACTTCTGATGCCTTAAAAAAGAGACTGGGAGTTTTGGATACACGATTCATATATGTAAGACTTCTTCGAAGTATTTGAAGGATGTCTCATACCATTACTTCTTACAACATGTATTTTGGGGGGCGAGAGTTTGTTGACGATTTTGTATTTATAGCTACTTATTCAGCTCAAGTATTCTCCTTAATATACCGAATATATTTTATATATCTTTAATAATTTATTATTCATTTGCTCTCTCTCTGCTGTTCTGGGCTATCCTCTTTTTGGGGGAGGGGGCCTTTTAGACCTTGTAGCATTTTGCTTTTCCAACTCTTCAAGTTAATCAAGTCCACAAAATGGGTTCCGTGTAAAGTCCAAATAGAAGTCTGACTTGTTTATTTTGCTATTATAATTTGAAATATTTATATCTTTTCATTATAAATCTGATGCATTTCAAGAATAAATACATACATACATACATATATATTGCATAGATATATTATTACGTATATTTACATATTTACCCATAAGTAGGAAAAAGAAATGGGCATGGGCAAGAAACATAATGAGAATGACAGATTATAAAAGGACAATAAGAAGAACAGAATGGGTTCCCAGAGATTGTACAAGAAGCTGGGGAAGAAAGAGAAGACGATGGAATGACGAACTAAGAAAGTTTGCAGACCTGGACTACCATAGAATGACCAAATAGAGAAGCAAGCCTAAGGTCTTTGTTCTGTAGTGGATTAGTAATGGCTGACGATGATGATGATAGTGATGATGATGATGATGTTTACATATACATATAAATATATACATATATCATAGATATATTATTATACATATTTACCTGAACACACGTACACACATATACACACAAACACAGATCCAGAAAGACAGACAGACACACACACACACACACACACACACACATATATATATATATATATATATATATATATATATATATATATATATATATATATATATATATATATATACATTACTAGCTAAGCTGCAACCTTAACTGAAAAAGCAAGATACTATAAGGCCAATGATTTCAAGAGGGAAAAATACCTAAATGAGTAAAGGAAATAAGGAAATAAAGAAACTATATCCGAACATCTAAAATAAAACATTTTAAGAAAATTAACAACATTAATAAAGATCTTTGATAAATAAACTATAAAAAGAAAATTATGTCAGCATGTTCAACATATGAACTCTTGCTGCAAAATTTGAACTTTTAAAGTTCTACCTAATCAACTACGCGATTAGAAGAATCCTTTCAGAAATTGGTTACAGTTGGAATAAAACTTGAAGAATACTGTGAGTGGTACTGCCCCGGGAGATATGAATTTAGGGATGGTCAGAATTATGGAAAATCTTATGCAACAAACATAATGAACTAATTGGGCTACCGTTCCAGAGTTTAATATCTAATAAAGGAATATGAGAATCGACAGTTGAAGACCAGATACGAGAATAATACACGAAATAATGTAGAATGAAAGGAATAAAACACTTCTTCAGAATAGATTAATCATCGAAAATCTTACATGACTATCAACAATCCATTTTTTTTGTGCAATTGAAGAAGAAACAGAAAGTAAAGTAATCAAATTCTGCCTTGACAGTTTTCTACAGAATAAGACCGATGAGAGGGGGCAAGCTGTTAACCACCTGCTCGAGTACTTGCGCCCCGCAAGAGTGGCGGCAATGGCTTTCTGGAAAGGGTGATATAAGTTGTTCATGCCCACAAATTCTTGCAGTGCTTTTAAAGTCGAGGGCATGGGGAAGCTCTAAACGTCTGCTACCTTCTCAGGTTAGAGCGTGGACTTGTTCAAGAGTACTGTGGTGCCCTATGAACGATACTTTGATGACGCCAAAGGCACACTTGTCATGCCAGACTACAAGGGTGCTCTGTTGTAGGTAGTCGAGCCCGATACGTAGGTGATGGAGGTTTTACTCTTTGGAGGTAAAGAGCTCAAGTATGTCGTCTATGCAACATACACAGAAAGGGAAGCTGCCTAAGATGCCATCAGTATGGCATTGAAAAGTGATAAATACCATGTTAGGCTGGAACCGTTGGCGTTTGTTAAAGTTCTGGATGGAAGACTTCTGGGTATGACGTGAGGAGGTGGGCGTAGGTATCAGTGGGTGCGATGATATGGAGAGAAAGGCTGGAGCGGGAAGGATGAATAGGTGTCGACGACTATGAGTCTGCGATGACTAAGT
>NC_090750.1:30118600-30141100 GCF_036898095.1 Palaemon carinicauda | reverse complement strand
GCCTTAAGAGCGTCTCTCACCTCTCTCCCTCTCGCACCCAACCCAATGTATTGTTTTTTAAAGTATTAGTATGTTTAATGTGTCCCCACCTGAGTGACTCTGTATCCCAAAGCAAATCATGTGTCGAAAAGATACGGAAGACAAAATGGTGATTTTGAATTCACTGTATTAGGGTGAGTAGTTAATATATAATTTTTAGATCGTAAAATTTTCGTCTTAATCTAAGTTTTGTTCAGACTTAATTTTTTCCGGTGACTTATTTTGTTATTATATAATTTCTTTTCAAAGGGTTGTAATTTATATAGAATATATTTATTTTTGTAAAGAGTGTATTATTCCAATCACCAATTTTTTAGAATCAGATTTCACTTGTATCCTGCTATGAACCACATTATGTCATAACAAATACTTATAGAGTACGTAAGAGACCTTTGGATATTCAGTGTTTTATGTATTGCTGTTCGGGAGTTATTTAACTGTCTCAGAATTCGTGTATTAATATCTTGAAGTGTAACAGTTTTAATGTAAAAGCATATAAGTGAATTTGGAACTTGAGAGGTTGATTAACTAGCCAGTAGTAATATACATAACATTATATGCTTGGTTCCCAGTCATGAGCTATAGTATAATATATTTTTAGTGCCCAGACCAGGAACCATCTATATATATATATATATATATATATATATATATATATATATATATATATATATATATATATATATATATATATATATATATATATATATATATATATATGTATGATACACACACACACACACACACACACACATATATATATATATATATATATATATATATATATATATATATATATATATATATATATATATATATGTGTGTGTGTGTGTGTGTCTGCATATATGAATCACGACCGTTGACATGTGATAAGCAGAAAATATGTATTTCAGCCACTAAACGAAAGCTGAAAACCCTTGATTGAAGTTAGTCCTTCTGTGTTATAATAGACATCATCTGACTTACAACAAAAAAAAAAGTACAAAATCATTGCATTTATTCAGGATAGGGGATTTATGAACAGTAAAATTCTTGATGACTGTGTTTAAGTCAGATCTAAGAAAAGGTAATACAAGATCCTATGATAAACTGACTGTGGCTTAGATTTTAGTTTTATACTTTGGACACTGCTAATTTTAAGGAGCCTAAACATTTTTTGCAGGGTCAAATTATGTATATTTATATGAATTACTTCAACAATCCAATTATATGACATGAGTTAATCCAATAAGCACCCCTAGAGAGACACATTTTGTGCTTTTTACTTCTCATAGATATACATTTAGATGTTTGGCCAGCATAAAACAAGATTAAGGTGTAAGGCTTGATGCTTTAGCATATGGGAAGACTTGAATACTGAAGGATGGACAAATCAGTAAATGTTTGTATTTAATTGTTGAATATATGGGTGCTGCTCGTCAACTTCTAGTAGAAAAAGGAAGCTGGTATAATTTGTGTTTGTTCCCAAAGTTGCATGATAAAACATTGCATTGATAACTATTTTCTCTGAGACATCAGATTACTTTAGAACCCAACATGTAGCATCTGGACCGAACCACGTTATAAAAGTATTTTATGAATTTGCCTTGTTTTTTTCCTTAATTTTCTACCATAAAAAAATGAGAGGATATAACTTTAGCTGTATTATTCAAAATATTAGGCGTTTGCCATTACCACTAAACTCTCATATATAAAATTTATCAAAGATTGATATATAGTTGGTAAAGATTACCGTGAATTATCCTAATAAAGGGCTCGAATTTACACGATCATATAGTTAGAGAGAAAACGTAACTAATTTGTCTCTTTATTAGCGATAAAATGTTAATATGCCACAGCCTTGTTAACCTTTTAACCTATTCAAGTTTGAAACAAAGGTACACAAAAAGTGGGTACATCTAGCTTAGAATCTAGCTGCTTTCACCCATGTTTATGTGAAAACAATCTTGCTGGTAACTACTGTAGATTATATCGATTTTCTGTTATTCGGGATAATGAAATTTTATGTATACAATAGTAGATAATACCCAAGTGTTGGGCATTAATGTCTAATGAATCTTTCCTGTATTACACTATAATCTGTCATATAACAATACCTTGCTCCACAGAGATTTTCCTAATGAACTTATGTTAATCTTTAGCTAGATACGTCGAGATAGATTGGGATGTATAAGTACTAGATTTGGACTGTAGGAGAGACTTCAACAATAGGTCAATCAAGTGGTTGAAAATAGCAACGTTTTTCTTGGAAAGAGAACGTCACAGGCATCATTATCCTCTTCGTCTCTAAAACACTTTAACGAATACATTTCTTCACAAAAATGACTACTATCAGATTTGGTATTTCTTGGCTTTTGTTAATGCGTTTAAGCGGTTATGGATTTGTAGGCGTGTTTAAAGATATCGAATGATCCTTTACTATCTATGCCTTCGAGCAAAAAGGTAACTGGGATTAGAATAGTGATAGATATTGATATAGAAGGTCATTAATGTCCAATATCAGCAAAGGTCATTTCATTGCACACTGCCTGAATACAATGACCCCCGAACACTTTCTCCCCCACATGAAACCTGGGTAAACAAAGACTATTGCTCTTCACCCTAACTCCCATTCTACCTTATAAGGACAGAAAACATTTGTAACACTTAAGATCCATTGATAACCTGAATTGTATTTGAGCTGTTGGATTACCAACAATATCACTAAAGTACCACAATAACTAGTGTATTTGTCGAAGTAGCATCCGTGCCAAAGCAATTTGTTGCATTTTAGGGAGATATTTTTGATAATTTTTCAAAAGTATTTTAGATATAAGATGCATCTCTTTTCCAACTGGGATATTTATTGCCTTCACTCATTTCCTTTACATAATTTGAATACACAAATTTCCGTTTTGGGGGGAATACAGACATGAGGGAAAATCTTTTTCATAATGAGTACTTTTGCACTGGCCAGGATTCGAACCGATGCATCAGAATCGAAGCAGATTTGAAAGTTAACTATAAGAAGAGTGACTTAGTAATACACATATGGCAGTTGAATGTGAAAAGCTAATTTGAACTTTTTCACTCTGTTGTTAGGATATCATTTTCTATGCAAATATCAATGTCTAAAAAAGTTACAGTAGTTGGTCGACATTTATCGTTGTAATAATCTTTTTCCTGTCACAGTTTAACAAGTTGGCTATTAATTTTGTTTTTGACTCTGAAGCTGAGATCGGAAATCTTTTCCATTCTCAAGTCAGATTCCATTCGATGGATGTGGAGATTATTCCCCATCTTTATATTTTATTCATTACAGTACTATTTCGACAAAATTATGTCTTTATCAAGTGATTACTGGTTTACATAAGTTTACAATTCCTTTTATACACGAGCTTCTACATATATTGGTATTAGTTTTGTTGAGGTTATATTTAATTCTTTATTTCTTCAGAAAATAATCTCAACATTACTAAAGAAAGGTAATATATCCATGGAAAAGACTGTTGTTTTGAGCAGACATTTTGATATGGAAACCTTCGCTCAGTATAATTCTTAAAGTTATCTATAATATTTTTGTTAGTAATATTAATAAAGGCAAAATAATTCATCTTAGTATTTTTTTTTTATGAAATTTTTTCCATTTCCTCTCTTCTGACATGTAGTGTATTCAAATTAACAAACTAATAAAAAATGGTGTAATAAGATTACCCTTCCTTTTTAAAACTGATCAATGAAAATACCGATTATTCCATTTGCATTAGCAAATGCATCATATTGAATTTTTTTTTTCTTTATAAAGCGAGCTTATTCCATTTTGGGGTGAGTATTGTAAGCTACTCTATACTAAATAGTCTACTATCCTCAAAATAACCCTTGCATCACAGCGTCGACCTGAAAACATCGAAAACACATTATTCAACATTCTGTTATAATTACTTATCAAGAGAGAGCTTTTGGCAGACTTTCCAAATTTCAAAACAGCTATTTTAATTTTTCTCATTTCTCTCAATTTCACCAAGGGGGACATATATATATATATATATATATATATATATATATATATATATATATATATATATATATATATATATATATATATATATATGTATATATATATATATAAATTTATATATATATATATATATATGTATATATATATATATATATATATATATATATATATATATATATATATATATATATATATATATATATATATATATATATATATATGATTATATAAATACTCTAGAAGAATAATCAGCACTGATAAAAAAAACTTTATCAATCAAGAGGGGGTTAGTTAGAAAATTGCTTCTCTGTTCCTGACTACTTATGTAACTAGGAACTAAGTTTGTATTAAAAAATAAAAAATATCTATCAGTTGATATATGCTTGTAGTTAACAACATTCATGACAGTAAGAGTAGATTTAAGATGAAATTGATAATGATATATACAAAAATATATTCTCATTGCCTGATAAAGAATAATTACTTAAAAGTTCTTTTAAATGCAGAACGGTGTTAGGAAAGTGGGATATATTGAAGTGAAAAGTAATTAGGAAATTAAAATTTCTTTTAAGACTGAAGAAATGTGAGAAAAAATTCTACAACTGCCAGGCGTATTGTCTCCACCCTCATTAAATTCATATTTTGCTGGAGAGAAAAATTTTGAAGGTAGAATTTCGACATCTTTCTATTTACTGAGAGTTTTGACGACATAGAACCGTAACTTATAGAAATTTTACTTTCATATTTGTCTTTATTTTCATTTCATGCTTATCATATGTTAATTATCATAAGTTTTTCGCACACACTTATATATATGTGTATATATATATATATATATATATATATATATATGCGTGTGTGTGTATGTATTTATGTATATATATGTATATATATGTATATATATACATGCATATATATATATATATATATATATATATATATATGTATATATGTATAATATATATATACACACACATATATGTATATATATATATATATATATATATATATATATATATATATATATATATATATATATATATATATATATATATATATATATATATCTAAAATGAAAATAGTTAAGATATGTGTTATCATTATTCTAATCTATGTTTACACTTAATACAAATGCATTTTTGTTGAGCAAGTTAACCTTGCTTCTCATATGGTATATCTGAAGTTGAATTTACATTGTTAGTTATCAGAAGTTATCTTTTTATTTCGGATGTGGTAGCTCTATTAGGAATTAATTTTCTGCTTCAGAGAATATCTTTTCATATGAAATTGTTGGTTCTTTGGTATTCCCTAACCTCATTCCGACCAAATAAATTAAACTTACTTCACCGCAAAAGTGAGGAGGCACAATAGATTTTAAAAGGTATCTTTCTTTTAACCCCTTCCATAGTCCCTTCCTCAAAGCTATGTTAAAATTCATGATATCGCGAATCATTTAAAACAAATGATTATGGTTTTCACAATGTCTGATTTGTTTTGGTAGGTTTCGAGACCATTTTGGTAAGCGATAAGTTTCGTCTTTAACAAAAGAAAAAGAAAAATCTCATTAATTCTTTGAGTCCCTTGCCAGTGGAGAGTTTGTGACAACCTCCAAAATCCCATTTCGCCAGACTTAACAGATTCCATTTTAGGAATCATTTAGCCTAACAAAGTCATTTTCCTCAAAGTTTAAGCTGTTTAAGGCAATTAATTGTTTTTAAAGTTTTGTTTTTAGGAACTATTTTCAGGGTGGTTCATCACCCTAATGGTTTACTACACTGTCTGCAGGGAGTCCTTGGAGGATTGAGAGTTGGATTTTTTTTAAAAAGCTTTCTGGACGTCCCCCCCCCCCCAACTCCCCCCACACAGACACACATATACTACCAGTAATTAATGGAGGAAGAGGGTTGAGCTATACGGTTTCTGGATAAAATCTTACTTGCTGGTACACAAATAGTTTTACTTTATTTTATCAGTTTATAATTTTCATTACTCGGGGAAAAGTTTTTGTTTTATTTTCTTTTTGTTTATTTGTCAATTGAATCATTTATATATAGAAAGCAACACAATGAAGTTTTTTTTTTTTTTATTTATTTATCAGTCATGGTGAGACTGGGAGTAGTTGAAAGTAACTAAAATATCTGACACACATTTAGATCTATCATTTCTATGCAATACTTCATGAAGCAGTGTATCACAATAGTGTCTTGGCTTTCCTCATGTTTTTGTATCGCCCGTCCTTCGTATCTTATATTTTTTGTGTTACAAATATATCAATATCTTAGATTTATCGCGACAAATAAAATCTGTCCTTGACTAATATTTCAAACCGTTCCAATTTTCTTAAATTTTTTTGGCTGTTTCCCTCCTTCAACTTCCTGACACACATGAATCAACCTTCTCCGGTTGTTAAGTAAAATTCCTTATGTCGTAAAATTGTTGTCACTTATTTACATACTTTATGCATTTCAGTATTTATAAAAATTACTATTTTCATAAAGATTACCTTCGATGAATGAATCAGTGCTGGTGAAAGGAAGTCTTGTGGAGAAAAAAAGGTTCAGTTTTGATTTGTGAAAGTGACATTTTCTTCTGATTGATATCTTTATTATATATATGAACATTCACATTTAGCAATTTGATATAAAAATCAAAGTAAAAACGATGTATACCTTTTATCCATGCATATTTATTGTGAAATCAACCTCAACCGTAGTGTTATATTAATGCAGAAATTAACTTTGCATTTAAAGCAAGCATGGTCAATTGTCGTTTATCTATTTCTCAACAAAAAAAAAACTATCTCACCTTATCACAAAGCAGGAGTAGATGTATTCAATTGGTTCGTAAAATTACACTGATTATGTTGTGTGTTCTATATACAGGGAACATGGAGGAGCTGGTTTACGCGTCATATGACTGCGTTTCCACCATCGTCAAAGAAACTACTCGCTTTTTTTTTTTTTTTTAGAAATTTTCAATGCTAAGTACTGTTAACGGAAGATCCAGATACGGAGATGTGATTTGTGATTAAAAAATTTTGAGTTGGTTAATTTCGGGATTAAGGACCCTGGGAGAATAATTCCCTGATGGCCAGAGAAGTGGTGTTTGGCAGGGAGGGACATAGCGTAAAGGCCAGGTACAAACAAGGATGGTTGTTTGAAAACTTCGTAATATATACAACAGTGCTAACCACAAGAGTTACAATCCCGACAGTCAAAAAACTCAACAGCCAAAATCGCGACGCGCCAGGTTACAAACATACCCAAAATCTAAACAGCCATAAACAATCATGACAATTTGTTCCCAAACGAAAGTGACAATTAATTCTGAATGTTTCTTGTCGAATCTAAAGATTTCAGTCATTTTTCCTGAAGAAGTCCTTGAACAGAAGATGGATTAAGATCTTAAAGGTAGGACGGTTCCGCTGGTCATCATCCTAGATATAGCTTCTTTTATAGTTATTTTTTCCATGGTGGTCAATGGAAGGCAAATTCGAACCTTAGAAGATTTATGATCCCAGGTCGATCAGAGCCACACAGGGTGTTTGTGCATGTGTGTATAATTGGACCAGATATAAGGCAAAATGCCGATAATGTTTCAGTTTATGCAGAGAGAGAGAGAGAGAGAGAGAGAGAGAGAGAGAGAGAGAGAGAGAGAGAGAGAGAGAGAGCTTACTATGCTTACAGCTTAAAAGTGATTGCAAATGATTCCAGTATACTGAGAACTAGAACAATGTAGATAAGGAGTAACTTAAAGTACCTTTGTATGCAGAGGAATGATTTTGCCCTGCTAATGGTAGAACTCCGGTATTCGAACGTCTTGAAGCTCGAACAAATCGGTTTTCGACCAAGTTTGAGTGAAAAATTCCCATATCAGAGATTAACTCTAGAGTCTCAGAAGCAATTTCCTCAGCAAAAGGTTATTGTTAATTTAATGAATGTTCATTCAAAGAAAAAAAAAGTGTGTATGTGTGTGTGCATATGTGTGTATGTATGTGTATAAATGTAATCATATTCACACAGCGACAGATAGATATATAGATCGATAGATAGAGAGTTAAGTATGCAAATTAACTGAACTTGGAATTTGGGCCGCATTTAAAATATTATAAACAAAGAATGATAATATAAAATACTCATTTTAAGCAACAATAATTCTTTATGTTTCTCAAAACATGAAATCTTAGAATTGGAAAGGGAGGAAAAACAGAAATATAATACTACGGGGTTGCATTAACTATTTTCTTTTTAGAACTTTCTCTCCTCAAACGAAGTTATGAACCGTTTTTCCATATAGGACAGCGTACATGGCGAAGAATTTAGGCAAATGAATTATCAATTTGCTACAGTAAGGAAGAAAACTTTAGTATAGATTAAGGATTTGACGTTTATTTTCCTGGGCATTTCTTATATCGAATGTAATTCCGGAAGTTCTCGAAGCTTTAAAACCATTTTTGCCAGAAGAAGCGGAAGATACTGTAATGTGGTTTGATACTAATTACGTACTTGGATGATTAGGAAAGCGTTTGCATAATGGAAGTGTCATTTGTACCCCACCATTTTCCTCCTATTAAGGGATCAGTACATGACTCCGTGTAATTAGGAATGGAGGTGGGAAAATGTCATTAGTAGAGCTTATATCGGACTTATACCATAATCCAAGATTTACGAAAGAAGGAGCAGCAAGTCAACAATCAAATTAAATTTGCTCACTGAAGTTGAAAATCTCCTAAACAAAACAGATAAAAAAAATATTCGTGAAGAAAGGAACGCGGTGAGGAGTGAACGTGGAAATCAAAATATTTTAGATTACCTTTGTCGAGTAGCGTACAATTTATCTCTTTAATTATCTATTAAATCTATTGATTTGTTTCTCAGTAATTTTTTGCATAAACAGATAAACACAATTACTTATACAATGTCTTCTGATGTTTCATTTAGTTTTGAACTTATTTTTTTAATCTTATGTATTTATTACAACGTTTTTTTTTTCTTTTCTTTTTTTTTGTCAATAATGCATTTGTTATAAATATTATCACCTCCGACAAGGAAGTTACGTCAAAACTATTGAATGGATTTTCAAGAAATTTTCACCACAGGTATATTTTTTGTCAGAGACAGTCCCTTTAAATTTTAGATGATCCAGATCCGGATTCTGCGTTTCTGACTGTCTGTGGACTGGATTACGTCAAAACTACTCGACGGATTTTGACGAAGTTTTCTCTACATATAGAGTAGATCTTGGGTCAAGCATGACCCCATTATATTTTGGAGATGGTCCGGAACCGGATCTGGATTCCAGATCTATATTTGCATTTCTCATTTTAAAGATAACGACAAACCAAATTGACGGATTTTGACAAAATTTACTTCATAGATACATTTTTGACCATGGGTGATTCCATTCAGTTTTGGAGATGATTCGGTTCCAGATCCTGATTCTAGATGCCAGATATTTATTTTTTTGGTCTGCGTATATGTATGTGTCTGTCTGTCTGTGGAGAGATTTATGTAAGAAATTATTAGAAGGTTTTTGATGGAATTTTCAGAACAGATAGATCTTAGGTCCTGGACGACCCCATTGAATTTTGGAGATAATCTAGATCCGGGTTTACTTTTTTCAAAATTTTAAAGATAACGTCAAAATAAATTGACCGTCTTTGACGACATTTCAACCACAGATAGATCTTAGACTATGGAAGTTTCCTTTAATCTTTAGCGGAGATCAGAAATCTCTGATTGTTCTTCCTTGTGTGTGTGTGTGTCTGTCTATCTATATATGGACAGGATTTAAGAGGACTTGCAAAAATTTATTGAGGATTTAACTAGGGAAGCAAAATGTAGGATTGAAAATGACTATGAGTATATCTATGATAATCTCCAATGAAAATCCTCAGATAAAACAAGCAAGGTTAATGGACGTTCCTCGAGAGATTGTTAATAGATGTACATACTTACTGTACATAACATATGTTTCCCAAGGACGAGATCGACATTAAAAGAAAGATAACCATAGGATGTAGAGCTCTTGGTAAACAAAGTGAGATTGTGGAAAGAAAAATTTTACTTTCTCTGAAAAAAAAAGAAAATAATCAGATGGTCCTAGCGGTAGTAGCTTGTATATCAGGAAATTCGATTCTTACTAAAGTCTTAGAACAAAGGCTAGGTAAAACTGAAAGAGCTGTGCAAAGAATAATGATGAGAATAACACTACGAGACAGCAAAATAGGAACATGGATACAAGAGCAAACTAAAGTAGAGGATATTCTAACATGTACATAGGTTGGACATATGATAAGAATAACAGATTATAAATGGATATTGGTAATAACAGAATGGGTTCCAAGAGATTATAAATGAAACAGGGGAAGGAAAAGAAGACGATTGATTGGTCAGCTATGGGAATTTGCGTGCATAGACTGGCATAGAAAACCCATGAACAGACG
Source organism: Palaemon carinicauda (assembly GCF_036898095.1). Classification (NCBI taxonomy): domain Eukaryota; kingdom Metazoa; phylum Arthropoda; class Malacostraca; order Decapoda; family Palaemonidae; genus Palaemon; species Palaemon carinicauda. The sequence continues at coordinate 30,130,619 of NC_090750.1, read as the reverse complement.
GTAGTCGCAGGACAAGGTCTGAGGCCATTGTTCTTCATTGGACTAGCAATGGCTGATGATATACAGCATATATAAATATGTACAGTACACTCACACACATACATATGTATATATATATATATCTATATATATATACATATATATATATAAACGTATATATGTACATATATATATATATATATATATATATATATATATATATATAGATAGATAGATAGATAGATAGATAGATAGATATATTATTATACGATTATGGCTTCGGGGTCTGGGCCCCAAATATATATTATACTATAGCTCGTGACTGGGAACCAAACATATGATACGATATATATATCACGACTCGCAAGTTACTCAACCTCTCGAATTCCAATCTCCCTTGTATGCTTTTAGATTAAAATTGGTACATTTTAAAACATTAATACACCAATTCTGAGACAGTTAAACAACTCCCAGACAGCAATATATAAAGCACTGAATATTCAAAGGTCTCTTGAGTATACTCAAAACTAAACTAGGTAATTACGCTTAAGTATTATTTATTACTTACTACGACTCTTAACAGGATACAAGCGGAATTTGGTTTGAAACAATAGAGATTGGAATAATACACTCCTTACATAAATAAATATATTCTATAGAAATCATGATTATTCGAAATGAATGTACATATTAACAAAATAAGTCACTGGAAAAAATTAAGTCTGAACAACACTTAGATTGAGACAAAAATGTTACGATCTGAAAATTATATATTGTTTACTTGAACTATTATATCTGAAAAAACTTTAGACTAAGAAAAGATATAATGTAATGTAAATTATACAAAAGCTTGAAATTAAATCTGAACAATACAATATTCAAGTTTGACAATTAATGAAAAATAGAAAACCAGATCACAATACAAATCTATAATCTTCCTTAAGTGCCATTTACAAAAACTCTTAGAGAATTTTTATAAGTACTCACTATGATTACAAATATTCTTCCTGTCAAAACTTTGATTTTTTCACTGTACAGTACTAAAACAATACACTGAGCAGCATGTGCGAGAGGGAGAGGGGAAGAGGGCTGTCTTCAGGCTGCAATTCTCTATCTCTATCTGTCTCTCTATTCCTGGTGGTCTCCTTGTAAAGAGATTCAGATATTTCCAGAAACTTCCAGGACTTAGGTCTGGAAGCATGGGGCCCAAACAAGGCATCAAAGTTGCCAAGTATTGCTCTCACAAACGCTACTCACGCCATGCCAGACGGATGTCTCAGTCAGCTAGCTCCGCCCACCCCTTTATCCCCGAAATAAAATCATGTGTACAGAATTTTGCAAAGCACATGTTACAGATCATTCTCTCTCAAACATGACGCAATACCTCATAAAATATAAAAGAACATTACCTACGCCCTTGTTCATATCTCTCATTAATCCCACAACACTCATATAGTTACGTAAGACTTCATAACAAACATATGTGAAATAAAAATTTAATTCTTAGAAATAATGTAAGTTTACATATACTAACTTGAATAAAGAATACAATGAAATTTACTACGAAAGTCTTACGTTATTTACACAAAATACTTACATCTACATGAGAGGAGCTCATTTTATGGGCTTCTATCATCTCTTCAATGAGCAAATGAAATATAAAAAAAATCATCAATAAACTACTGTATTTACTATACACTAAACCAGCTTCGTAATAATATATATATATATATATATATATATATATATATATATATATATATATATATATATATATATATATATATATATATATATACATACATATATATATATATATATATATATATATATATATATATATATATATATATATATATATATATATATATATATATATAGATAGTTCTATCTTTTGGCAATTTCTGATATATAAATTCATATCTCAGTTAATTTGTTTTTCACGGCTTCAATATTATTCAAAATAAGCAGCTTTACCCATTAACTTTTTAATGGCGAGTTGAATAAGAAGCAGATGAATGGACACTAAAGTTGAGTACAGTGAGTGGCTGGAAACGTTGATAATGGTCATAAATGGCAGTCAAATGGCTGTTTCCAAGCATATGATAACTAATTCCGGGAAATGAAATGGCTCTCTGATGCAAATAGGGAACGTACCTCCAAGGAATCCTACGCAATGGCGGACTAACTCCAGAATTTCTCTCCTTATATTTCCGTTACAATGATAAAGAGACTGATTGATTTTGTAGATAAAATATCTTTTTTTGTAAAGAGTTTAAATTGAAAAATATTTAAAAGAAATCTAACAGACGGATTTAAGCTTCTATACTCACCAGATGATTTGACCACAAAAAAAAGAAAGAAATAAAAATAAGATATGATCAATACAGGAGACAATAATATTCTGGAAAAATACAGCATTGAAATTATTTGTTTTTCCGAGAATCAAATAATCATCCAACAATTAAATTCGAAATTTTAGAGTATTATAAATTCATATTATGAATTTACAACAGCTTTCTGAGAAAGGAAGAATGCACAATACAGAGTGGAATGTGTGATCAAAGTATATAAGAACGCTTGACCCAGAAAGGAATTCTTCAGTGACACCATCCATGCAAAAGGAATGTCTTTGTTGCAAATAAACGGTTCACATGAGATAGAAAAAATGTGTGCGTAAGTATGTCTGGGAACTCATCACTAATCGGTCATATTATTACTAAAATAATATTTAATGGGAATCACTCTTCCTGTGTATGCACAGCGTGTATAATACTATTCCATTGTTAACAATTGTTAGGAATAAGCTGATTAACTAAAAGTTTTCAAATATAATATATAGACAGTTCTGCAACAATTCCATTTGAACATTTTTTTCAATGCTACTCTTATAAGAATTGGTATCATTTGATAATTTGATATTGATTTTTGGACTATACTATGTCATTACAATTATAGTTATATGGAAAACCAAATACTAAAACCCCAACGGTAATATCAAAACAGTAACGAATAAAATACAAAATATGAGTAAATGTATTAATATATTATGATTGGTGACAATGATCAAAAGTTTGATGACTTATTGATTATTAAACAAACTTTTTTTCATGAAATTCCAAAGTTCCGTTGATGTAAATATTTGTTTGTGGGAGATTATCCCACATTGGGTCACAGCTGGAATGGAATTTTTCTAGATTATAGCGTAGAATTGAGCTTCAAAAAGGGAAAGCAACACTTAAAACTATGCCATAGGGAAGACTAAACAGTAAATTTATTTCCCTTTATACACAGTGTCTATCTCATCATCACATACTCCATTTGAGGGAACAAAATATTGCGTTCAGCATACCTATCTAGTCCATTTGCCAAAAGGCGTTCAAAAACTTTAGATAATATGGGAGATATGGAAATTGGAAGTAATTATCACCTAATGGATTAACGTTACCAGATATACAGTGGTGGAGAGTCAGAATATATATATATATATATATATATATATATATATATATATATATATATATATATATATATATATATATATATATATATATATATATATATATATATATATATATATATGTATATGTGTGTGTTATGACAAATAATCAATAGAATTTATTTACATTATTTTCATAAATGTACATACATACATACATATGCGTAGACACACGCATATATATATATATATATATATATATATATATATATATATATATATATTTATATTGGGGATTCACATACAAACATATTTGATATATAAATATATATATATATATATATATATATATATATATATATATATATATATATATATATATATATATATATATATATATATATATATATACTGTATATATCAAATATGTTTGTATGTGAATTCCCAATATAAATCTAAAAATACCCCTGGATATCGAATTGACTTTGCTTCAGAATACTATTCACTCCTATTACCATGATTCGAACGGACAGTTGGAATATGGCTGAAAAAATAAGTGATTTATCAATTTGAATATATGATAGTATAGGTCATGGAATACTATGTGAAAGGCAATGTATAGTTTTGATAAACGAAGTGATTAGAAACCTGGCCAGGTCATTAACATGTAATCAAAGGACCCATTCTAAACTATGTAGGATGATTTTCAATAAACAAAAACAGTATTTCCCTCCTGTGATTTTCCTCGGAAACGTGAAAAGGCCCGACTGATTTGAAGCTGGTGTATTCTGGATAGAATCCTGTAATACATTATCCTGACATCATTTGAACACAAACGGAACCACTTTTCTGAATATCTCTGATAGATTAATTTTCAGGTAAATCCTGTCAGAGTTCATGAAAAATCCTCTGTAATATAATCCAATTATAATCTCTAATCCTTGACTGATATTTTCCACCTTCCTGCATGTTCAGTGATGTTGGACTGAAGACTTACCGGAAGAATGGAAAACTGGGCATTTGCATTAATTAAAGTAGAATCCAAATCCTTTGTAGCTATAATGTATAATGATACTAATCAAATACCAGTTATAGAATCAGCACCGACAAGATAAGGGCGGTATCGCCAATTCCCTCCTTGAAAATAACATAGCAAATATCTGAATAACGGGTGCTAATTCCTTCAGTGTTTTTTTCAATCATGCGTTGATGTTTCCGCCATTTCAGGTGGATGTGTATGCTGGAGAGAGAGAGAGAGAGAGAGAGAGAGAGAGAGAGAGAGAGAGAGAGAGAGAGAGAGAGAGAGAGAAGGGTTTTACAGATTTTAGAATTAATGGCCCTAGGGGGAATTAGCTAAGAAGGATATTCAGCATCTTGGGCGACGAGTGAAAATCCACATCAATCGTAGTCCTCGATTTAGTCGAAGAAATACAGTAATTTTCAATTAGGGAAACTGCACAGACCCGTGAATTCCCCAACATCAAATGCCCCCCCCACCCCCCCCCCCACCCCACCCACCCACCCACCCTTCCCCTTTAACTGCTTTTGCTACATACATGACTCGTAAAGTTCCAAGCAAAACCATTCTGGGAAGTCTCGCAGGTCAATTACAACGTTTTCAAAGGAGTCCCTACATGGCACAAATCCCCCCCCCCCCCCCCCGCCAACCCATGCAGCAGAGGGAGTCCAATCTCTATGAAATCCTTATCACTGATTTCCAGTCATGCACAGGAAAATTGCTGTTGGGTTATCTAAAATTACCTGACAATGCAAATTAAACTGCATGCACTAATGAGAATAAAATCCAATTTTCCTATTGTTTCCTCTCGATTATTTCCACGAGAGAGAGAGAGAGAGAGAGAGAGAGAGAGGAGAGAGAGAGAGAGAGAGAGAGAGAGAGAGAGAGAGAGAGAGAGAGAGAGAGAGAGTATTTAACTGAACGTTAGAAGATTTGATCTGATTGGATACACTGATTTGTTGAATTCAGGTCTCATGTACAAAAAAATTCTCAATTATCAATTACTCAAACAAACAAACACACACACACGCACACACACACACACACACACACACACACACACACACACACACACACACATATATATATATATATATATATATATATATATATATATATATATATATATGTGTGTGTGTGTGTGTGTGTGTGTGTGTGTTTATAGCGACTTTCCCATATGTCGATTCATAATTCAGAATTCCATTGGTTACCTAAACAGAAAATTTCCTACTTAAGATCCTAAAGTTCGATCTCTCTCTCTCTCTCTCCCTCTCTCTCTCTCTCTCTCTCTCTCTCTCTCTCTCTCTCTCTCTCTCTCTCTCTCTCTAATTGAGTGGTTAGTGACAAGATATCTTTCTTGAACTTCCTTTTTTCAGCGTAGAAATCGAAAGAAAAGAGTTCGACTGATTATTTGAATCGGTGTGGGCACACACAGGAAAATCTTCCTGATACTTTTTCCTAAAAGGACTTGTTCACCAATCGCTAATACCTGGGTCTACTTTTTCACCTACTGGATCCATTCAGCTTTTCACCCATAATAAGAGCATCAATCTAATTTCACATTGCATTCTTTTTCATAAACGAAACATTTCTCATTAATTCTATTCAGCTTTCTGCATAAAGAATGATAGATCTTAGAAAAGGAAAATAATGTTAACAATGATAGTAATTACGATGATAATAATAATAATAATAATAATAATAATAATAATAATAATAATAATAATAATCGTAATGAAAGTAATACTTGGTGATAATTTCCAAGCTTTAGTCAACACATTAGCAAACTACCATATCTGTAACAGAAAGAAAAACAACAATGAATAACAACATAAATGCACATGTTAACACAAGCACATAACTTATAATAATCATGCTATAAAACATTAACATAGGAAGAACAAAACAATAAACAAAACAATATAAATACTCAAACATTGGCAGTAAGAAAAAGCTAGGACCAACTGATATTATCACATTCTCCACTCCTAGAAAATTCAACTTTAATCAAAACAAATGTATTGGTTTAATCCCATCCGTAGCGATCAGGAGGCCTTGACACACGAGTGGACCTTCTTATCTCAATGGGCTCACTGGATTCATGACAATCACGGTTATCATAAACTTGTGAACTATCATGAGTTTGTGTATCCTGCACTTCAGTTGTATCTGGGGACTCCGTCTCTCCTGATGGTTCAACATGGTGTACAAGAGACGTTGCACCTTCAGGATTTGGGGCTAAATCACAGGTAGACACAGTTGATTCTCTACTGTTTGGATATTTGACATTTGTATACATTGAGTTTGCATCCATGAGTTGAACCTCTTCAGTTAACGGTTCATGTTTGCTAGAACTAACATGCCGTCGCAATAGTACGAGTCCAGGAGTCAAAAGCCATGACGGTAATGTACTTCCAAGATTAGAGCGTCGCTGAAACCTGAAAAAACGTTCATGAGGTGTCTCGTTGGTTGCTGTACATAAGAGCGACCTAACTGAGTGCAAAACCTCAGGAAGTACTATCTCCCAGTGTTGAGTCTTCAAGCCACGACTTTCGAGTACTAAACAAATAGATTTCCAAATAATACCATTGTATCTCTCAACTTGGCCGTTGCCCATTGGATGATAAGGTGTCGTTCTGCTGGTTGCAACCCCCTTCTGAGAAAGGTATAGTTTCAGTTCTTGAGACATGAAAGAAGCACCTTTATCTGAATGAATGAAACTAGGCATTCCACAAAGGATAAAGATAGATTCATGACATTTGATCACTGTTTTCGAATGCATGTTTGGACAAGGAAACACAAAGGGGAAACGTGAATACTCATCAACAACCCGTAAGCATGTACTTATTGCTCGTGGTAGAGGGCAGAGGCCCCTTGAAATCAATGCTAAGACTGGGTGGGTGGGTGGCCTTTATGAGGACTCCTTTTCCTGGACGATGGAATTTTGGTTTTTGTTGTGCACAAATTCTACAAGAAGCACACACTCTTTTCACGTCATCTGTTGAAAATGGGAGGTTTTTGGATCGCACAAAGTGCAAAAGGCGAGTGATGCCAGGATGGCAGAGGTTCTCATGCATGTCAGTGAGACTTGACATTGAGGAAATAGAACAACAATAGGCACGAGTCAGTGTGTCCGGTGCAATATTCTGTTTTCCCAGACGATAATGTATAGTATAGCTGTAGGATGCCAGCTCCAACCTCCACTCTTGCATCTTGTTGTTCTTTACTTTAGTTCGCTTCCTGCTGTCTAACATGAACATCCCTGATCTTTGATCAGTAATCAGAGTAAAATGTTGTCTCGCAAAGAAATGGCTCCACTTGTGAACCGCTTCAATAATGGCTGTGGCTTCTTTTTCCACTGCTGGATAATGCAACTCGCTACCCTGGAGCGTTCTCGACATAAAAGCTACCGGGCGGCCACCCTGGTTCAAGACTGCTGCGGAGACAGCAACTTCCGAAGCATCACACTCTACAACAAAAGGAAGACTCTCATCCACAGCCCACAGTGAAACATCCATAAGTTGTTTTTTAAAGAACTGAAAGCAGCTAGTGCTGACTCGCTCAGTGGAAAAGTTTTTGTGTTCACTAAGGGATGTATCGTGTCAGAAAAACCAGGGATCCATTTGGCATAATAGAGAGCCCATATTTGTTGGAGGCGGTAATTCTTGAAGGGGACGTACTCTGTCTGAGTCAGGCTTTATAACATTATTCCCGACACAGTACCCTAGAACATTGATTGTAGGAACAGAAATAACTGATTTCACTTCATTGAGGGTAAGGTTCCATTTCCGAACCACCTCCAAGAACTTTTGAACGTTTTCATCGTGTTCACCCTGAGATGCTCCACCTACAGTGATATTGTTTAGGTATGGAAAAGTATCTTTGAACTTCTCATCCTCAACGAGTTTGTCCATAGCTTTTTAGAATGCAGCTACACCATTCGTCACACCAAATGGAATCCTACAAAATTGAAACAATTTCCCTGCACCTTCAAAAGCAGTGTACTTCCTCTCACTCTCTCTAATGCTGATTTGGTGATATGCACTCTTCAAGTCAAATGTGGAAAACACCATATATTTTTTAAGGTCATGTACGATTGTCCTCTATCCTTGGGATGGGGTAAGCATCTAGTTCTGTGTATTGGTTAATGGTCTGGGAATAATCAATGCAAAGTCTCTTTTTGTGCCTGTCAAGTGGATCTTTGACTGTTACAACCTGTGCCCTCCAAGGGGATATACTTGGTTCAGTGACACCTTCAGATAGTAAATGTGAAATTTGGTCTTTTACAAACAGCTGGTCATCTTGACTATAGCATCTGGAGTTTACTGCAATGGGTTTACACTGTTGAGGTAAATTCAGAAACAATGACGGTTCATCGATGTCAGCTGTCGCTAGTACATAGACAGGTTTGGCGCCAGTTATCTTCAAACTTGGTCTTTTCCCTTCATATTGAAAAGTTACGCTCTGGTGTTGCTTTTGGAAATAATAACCCAAAATGACATCACAACACAAATCCTTCAGTACCCCTAGCTGTATACAGGGATATCTCTGATCAAGGTGAACCAGGTCTGCTATGACAAATCCAGGGGAACTAGCATTGAACGATTTTGATGCCATTGAGACTGCTTAGCTTGCAGGGACTACTGTCAGTTTTAGTCTCTGCGCTACTTCCTCACGTATAAAACTATCTGAGCTACAAGAATCAACTAGTGCCTTATATGAGTGGCCATTTACAGTGATGTTTGTAGCTGCATGTGAAAGATTATTTGGATAAGTGGCAGTTATTGTAAGCAAAGTGGGATTATACAATGTAGCAGCGGTACTACCTGAAACTTTCGATTTACAGACTTTTGCAAAATGGCCTGTTTTACTGCATTTGTTGCATGTGGCAGTACGTACGGGACAACTCACTCTACTTGTACTGTGAAGTGCATTACCACAAAAATAACATTTTCTCTTTGATAAGTAGGCTGCTGCAACAGCTGAACCTCCTGGTGAACTTCCTTTTGCTCCCTCTTGCGTTGGATGTTGCTGCTGGTCACCGCTGGGCTGCGCCTGCCGCTCGGGAACTAAAGCAGCAGTATGAGGAACAGGTGGCGATGCATATGCGTAGGCACTGCGCTGGGCAAGATCCACTGTACGAGCTTGACTGTGTGCAGTCTCCAGATTCAGTGACTTATTCTCTAGTAGCTGCTGACGAATAAATACTGAGGCAATACCATTTATAAATGCATCATGCACTAGCTCTTGCCAATATTGTTCTGCTGTGAGTTAGTTTATGTAACTCATGCAGAAATTCGTCAATGGATTATCCTGACTGCTGTCGTCGCGTCGCTAAAACATGTCTAGCAAAAACCTCATTCGGCAACTTGAGATAAACACTTTCCAGTTTGGCGATTGCACTCTCAAAAGTATTACAGTCTTCGATCAGTTCATAAACACTCGAGGACACACAATTCACTAATGCCCTCAACTTGTCTGGTGCAGCATCTCCACTTTCTTCTATGAAATTAGTGAATGTTCTATGCGAGTGCTTCCACTCTTTGGCTGCATTGGACGAGCTGGGATCTGTGTCCAGTCTGTACGGCTTCAGTAACTTAACCATGATGAGTATGTGTTGAATAAATTGTAATGAAAGTAATACTTGGTGATAATTTCCAAGCTTTATTCAACATATTAGCAAACTATCATATCTGTAACAGAAAGAAAGACAATAATGAATAACAACATAAATGCACAGGTTAACATTAGTACATAACTTATGATAATCATGCTATAAAACATTAACATAGGAAGAACAAAACAATAAACAAAACAATATAAATACTCAAACATTGGCAGTAAGAAACAGCTAGGACCAACTGATGTTATCACGATGATGATAATAATAATAATAATAATAATAATAATAATAATAATAATAATAATAATAATAATAATAATAATAATGTACCTCATCAATGAAATGATATTGATGACAAGAATATATTTGCATATATTTTCCGGTTTTAAACTTTAGAAAACTCGAAAGGGTTATATTATAAATAAAGAACAATCTATCTCATATATCCATAACTTTTAACATGCATGTTTGTTCCTCGTGTCAAAAATTAGTGGAGGAAGCATATATAAAGGCGTTACAGATGCAGCATTTAAAAACTTTTGTTAATATGCCAAGGAAAATGTTGCTAAGCTCTTCGCCATCTTAGGGTTTTACAATAAGGATTGAACAATTTAGTCTCTCCACCCACCGCAATCTAACATGTTTTTGTTTGTATGTGAGTGTTTTTTTTTTTTTTTTTTTTTTTTTTTTTTTTCAATTAAGAGTAACACGCCTTTATCCTTTCTTGTGTTTACATTTAATGAGACGGATGGACGACCAATGTATAATTGTAAATGTGCCTTCCTGTTTTCTACATATCATTGCATTTTTATACCTTTTCATGTGGATAGATTTGATCACATAAAATGACGGTAGTACATTTATAAATAATAAAGCATTTACATCTATTGTGCTGGAAAGTAGGATAAGTTAAGTTCTTGAATTCAAAAGTGTGATGTAGTTGATGTCTGTCAAGTTGTGGGGTTACTGAAATAGTTTCAAGGCTAAATTTTAATTATAGTCAAACAGATTCCCATTCAATTTCCATTATTTTCTTAATAAACAATTTAAATCCTTTGCTGATGAGTTTGAAGTATTCGATCAGCATTGGGGGTTAGAATCATGTGAATATCATAATCCACGAATCGATAACTAATGATAAAACAGTATCTCATGAATCTAGTTTACCTGACGTATCAATAAGTGATGGGAATGAGGACGTGATTTTTAGGAAAGAATGGTACATAGAGAGAGAGAGAGAGAGAGAGAGAGAGAGAGAGAGAGAGAGAGAGAGAGAGAGAGAGAGAGAGACAATCGTATGTACTTATTATTCTATGGATCTACTTTATATTAACTATTTGATCGCATTAACATTTCGTAATCAGACCGTCAGGTGTTAAGATTAGCACTGTTCCTTGAAACTATATAGATATAAGGCAAACATTAATCCGGGATTAAATGGAATGAATGAAGGATTTAATATTACTTAGGTCTGACAGAAGTGTGGGAACTGATCTTTGCGGATGATTTAGTCACTATGACAAACACAGAAGAAGAACTTCAAGAAAGGAGAGGATTAAAGGTGACCCTTAGAAAGACAGAGTAATATAGATGGACATGCAGATGTAAACATTGAAGTGGAAGATGGAACAGTGCTAAAACAGATCAACAAGTTTAACTATTTGGTTCAGTAATGACAGAGGAAGGAGGTACTGAGAATGCAGCGAGGCAGAGTGAAAGAAGCATAGCATAAAAAATGGAGAGTGGTAACTGCAGTTGTTTTAAATAAGAAAATGCTGTTAAAGATAAAAATGAAGACTTAAAAGGCAATTATCAGGCCCGTACTATCGTATGGGGTAAATACTTTGGTACTTGAGAAGACAGAGGAGGGACTTTTAGATGAACCGAGATGAGGATGGTGAGTTGGATTGCTGGAATATCACTACTGGAACGGAGGGAGAGTCAAGATACAAGAAGAATG
>NC_090750.1:30103600-30116100 GCF_036898095.1 Palaemon carinicauda | reverse complement strand
TTTATGTAACCGTACGATGGACAATCGGAATTGCCATATAAGAAGCTTCTCGATATCCAAGAGTCTGAATGGTTATTCCTTCAAAATCTCCCACTTTGGTCACACCATAGAAGCTTCTAGTGCAAGTTTTCTGGTGCAATCAAGGCCTGATGTGGCACCATATAACAAATGTACAGCAGGGCGAAGCTAAGTGATAACACTTACAGATAAAAAAAAATATTTTACTGAAGCCCAGTTTGTTCTCAAAATGCTACCAACTCTAACAAAGGTGATATAATCTTTGACCAAATAATAGCCGGATTTCTCTTGAACAAAGATACGCTTCTCTAATTTTTTATTATTCTATTAACATGATACAGAGAGAAAAACAAATACTTCGAAGGGTGTCGTCAAATGAGGATGCTGGAACAAAGGGATATAAGACTAACTTTTCAAGCTCTCCTCAAATGAGGACACTAGGACAATGGGTTTCTTGTTTATATTTCTTTTTATGTAAAGAAAAACCGACACATTTCAACAAAAAAATTCTAAATATTATGAATTCTTATCTAAATATTAGCTAAAACATTATTTGCAATTTCATAAACTAAATTTGATTTCTTTCATTATAACCCCTGATGATCTTATTTTCTTTTTTATAAGAGCGAAAGCATTCAATAAAAAGAGTACCAATATATTCATAGTAAAATGTTCTTTTTTTTACTGTACAGCCTTTGCTTTTACACTACTGCTGATTGTTGCATTTTTCCAAGAACTGATCTTCAATATCACACCGAACATCAGCAAAACTTGTGTGAGTATCAAGTAACAGAAGGTCTTCTAATTGGCACATCAATAGAAGCAAACTTAAAAATAAACCTTTGGAAGTCTAATAAAATTGGAGCACCACGACTTAGCAGTTGGTATATCTATCATCCTAATCATATAATAAATAAAGTCCAACACCATTTCTTCCCTCGAGTAGGAAAGGTATAATTTCCTATCAACCAATCATGGTGACTTACGCTATCCATATATTGGTTTTAGGTGAAAATTGCATTTGGTTGAGGAATGTTGCCATCTACCTTTGATAACTTTATTCAACACTGGACTACAGTGTGGTTATTAGTTCCAATAGTTTCATATTTATTATCTAGTTATTTTACCAACAGTACTTCTTCATTGGTATTAAGCTTGTAGTAATTCTTATATATAAATTAAAGATTTCAAGGTACAGTTTTCCAAACTGTTTCCTTGAAATGTTCCCATCATTTGAAGCTCAATATTTCATAGCTGGCCAATTATTTCCCATCCAGTAAAATAATCATAGAAAAGCCAGTATCAGATACTGGATCAGCTACACCTTCAAGCATTTTCAATGCAACTCTTGAACCCAATGTCTCGATGTTATCATTAGGATACCTAGAAAGTGAAAAAGTATGGTGGCAGTTTTACCTTCCGAGCTTAAAGTTTTGGCGAATTCTCAAACATAACTACCCCATATATGCATAGAATAGCCAGAAATAGGTCAGAAAATCCAATTTTATTTAAAAAAAAAAAATACTACTCTATTGCCATACAAAAATAGAACATTTTTAAAAAAGTTTAGTTGAGAAATATATATTCATCATACAAATTAAGTCTTTATCGGTGTTAATATTTCCAGGTGCAACTCATTGAAAACTGCGTCAGTGACCTTAGATGCCAGGATGCTAGAAAACGTCAAATCAATCAATCAGTCAATCAACTCATCGAAGCTACACCATGATGACACAACTTTCTTCCTTCTTCTATGTAATAGTTTTGCATTCGATTGAAATTACATTTTTATAGATATTATTTTGTTATTCTTTTAGGTGTTCATGTGAGGATTGATTCACATGTCTGCGTTATTTGTGGAAATCTGAACTGGATGGACGTCCATTTGTAAAGAACATTTAATCAATATTAAGGACAAACCTCGACGACTATGCCGAAAAGAGAATAAGATTTGGCGAAACACAGCATGCTCCACTAGCCCAAATGTTATCAAGGCTAAATCAAACTGCACTTGAAAATATGGCATACCACAGACAATGCTACCAGAACGTTGTACCTAAATTTATGTTGGAAAGAGCAATAAAATGGTTTCTTGAATCCTCATCCACCAAAACTGGACGTTGCAAAAATTGGGCTTCCTTCATTATCCAATTCTGGAAACACTGACAATGGTTTTGTACGAAGACTTGGCAGCAGCAAATCAAACAAGTAGTCATGTGCATGGATTGTCACAGATTTTCGACATCAATATCTGTCACCTGTAGACACAACCACAGAAGAAAATTACCAACTGACAGGCACCATTACAAAACACATTACGAATAACGCTGAGAAAATGCAGTGCCGCATTGTGAAGCATTACGGAGGTTTTCCACTTGTTGAGCATAAGCCACTTGTTAGCCATACTTAATGCTTCCCCGGTGTCTCTTTGGGATTGAGTTGGAAAGCTAAAGTTGAAAACCCACACCACTTGGTTCAAAAAGGCCACTATTACTGTGGAGAAGAAAGTTTATAAACTGTATGAGGAGCGAAAATTACTTGCTTGAATCTTGGTCATCCAACAGTCATGCCAACAACTTGTTGATAAATTAGCGAATACCATCGGGGATTTATGAGATGGCTGTAACAACAAGATCTCTTTTCGCGATGTATGGATTACTGTTGATTCAAAATGACAATAGTTCGTTTTCCAAGGAAATTGAGCAGTAATCTCAACAAACAGTTACTCATACGGGGAATTTGCAGTGTCTGGGAGTGTTATTTTCCAAGAAGAAGCAGAAATTTCCAAGGTGGCCGATTAACCTTTTGACGTTGATTCACACCTAGAAGGAGAAGATACGATGCATGGAATGAAGGAAAAGGCAATTCTCTGTGAGATGGAAGGGCAGTCAAATGAACAAGACTAAATTTAGATCATCAGAAAGAAAGTCATCATTATTAATGGACATGCTATCGTGCAGAGTAAGGTAAAACACATAGAATTGGACACAATATCGATGGAATAATGATGTATGCTGAAGACAGTGATATTTGCTACATATAGCTGATGATCCTTGAAGGAAATAACAAGATCCAAGGGAGCCGGGTCCATACAGCCATTCAAGATCATCATACAAGGTCAAATGAGCATTTATAATGTATTAATGAGGATGCTACTCTCCCATACAGACAGAGGAGCAACAATGAGTTTATTGTTGCTTATGTAATGTTAACATTGAACAACAAAGAAGGGCTATTTGATCCAGTTTTATCAACACATATTCATGAACAAACAGACACACAAATCCCTGTTCATGTCCTTGATGCCATAGCAAAGAACACAGCGATAAGAGAGATTTACGTGTGGTCTCGAGACACAGACTTCCTTCTATTGATTTTAGACTGCTTTGTATCTTAGAGAGCATACGATGATCTGAAGCTTTTGACTGGCAGAGGAAACTTCTACCGAACAGTTGATGTCAAAGAGATGTGGTATGATTGTGGCAGAGAAGTCTAAATCACTGATTGGACTACATAACTTCACAGGCACAGATTGGGATGGAAAATTCTTCAATATTTCCAAAATACGTGGATTAAGAAGTTTATGTCCCTGGCACCAACAAACAAGATAATTGGGGACATTACACATATTCAGGTCTATAGCTGTTCCTGACGAACTTGCACTCAACCAGGGGGAGAGATTTGTTTGTGTGTCGTACTTCAGCAAAAGTGCATGTGTAGCAGTAGGTGACCTGTGATGGGAACTTTTCATGAGGAAACATTTTGAAGGAGAAAAACTTCCAACGACACAGGCCAGTCTAAATCATACATCCATAGAGTGAATTTAGTCTCTAAGCCAGACAAATCCTACAAACAGCCAAGACTAAGCGAACAGAAAACTCGAACCTGTGAAGGTTTTAACAAGCCAGCCCCACAAGCAGTGCTGGAGCTAGCCAGGTGTGACTTAAGAGTCATGTGCTAAGAAGATCAATTGCATATATCACAACAACGGTCTTTCTTCCAATGCATTGTGCAAGTTTGCATTTTGTGGAAACATGCCTAACTTCAGAGGTATACCTGAGAACGCCCTAATGCAACGTTATTGACAACAAAGAGAATAAAACAACTGATAATGACCGAATTTATATGCAAGACTTGCGTCATTTGTAATTAAACATTTCCGAAAAAAGTTGCATTTTTTACAACAATTCTGACTTTTATTTCTAAAAAATGTGATTTCTTTGGCAGTGGATTTCAGTCTATTTCATAGGTGTATCTGGTGGGTATGTTTGAGACCTCGTCAAAACCTGAAATCAAAATTGTTTTTGGCAGGTGATTTTCACAGGACCCACTTTTAGGCAAACGAGGACCTTGACTATCACCTGCAATGGCCGGATCAGAATCAGAAGGTAAAGCGCTTTCCATGTTGGTAATCGCGATTTCTAAAAGAGAAAGGCATATTTGTGTGAGATTGTGTAAAGAATATACTCATATTCAGAAAAATAACTTCCTATTCAATTCATAAAAATAGTCGGTAATTACTAAGTCATTTTATTACCGCTAGAGAATTCAGATGTTCACCCGACGGTGAATCTCTACAGTAAATTTTCTTTATCCAGCGAAATTACACATCATAAATATACTCAAATTAATAATTTTTACATTCAGTTTATAAAATATATGTTTAGAATGTTACTTCAGAAATATACACGCACGCACACTCACATATATAAAACGGATTTTGAGTGAAGCAAAAAATCTATTTTTGGGTGAGATAGCCATGACGTGCTGATGGAAGGCTCCTTCAGTAGCTTCCTAAGGGTATATTTGACTACAGTAGATATTCCCAGAGAATTAAACTAAAGGTTTCACAGAATTCTAACTTCTGGCGCGAGTACCCATAAGGTTTCCCTTTTGGATATCATTATATCAACAGGGGACGTATGCATTGACACGCCACATGGCTATCTGCACCCCACATAGCGTTAATGCTCTGAGGGGGTAGAGTGGCAATTATGGGAGGAGCCATTCTAAAAACTCTCCTCCTACGCTACTGTTATGGTACCTAGCGATGTAAACAAACGACCGCCATATTGGCCGACGTCACATCCGCCCACGCAAGCTCCATTCCACCCGGCGTATCCGCGAGTCCCCAAGATACAATAAGAAAGGGAGGGGCTCACAGGTCAGAATAGAGAGTTTTGGGCAGGTCCATCAGGATGTCATGGCTATTTCACCCAAAAATAAATTTTTCCCTTCGCTCAAAATCCGTTTTTTGGGCTCAAGCCATGACGTACTGATGGAAGTGTACCAGAGAATTAGTGTATCATGGGTGTTTTCCCAAATTAATAGTGCCTTTGACTTCCAAACAATATTCCTTTGGTCTGAAGACCATAGAGACTGACATCTCCGTTACATGTCACTCCCGATGGCATAAGCTATGACATGGCTTCCTGCCCCCCTGGCAGGGAAGTCCTAATTGGACGTAGGAAGATCTTGAAGTCACCTGTGGGAGAGGACTCAGCCTTGGACGAGGGACTTGTCAGTCTCATAGACATATCCTGAGAGATAAGTACTTTTTGTGGGAACAAAAATATCATATTTCTTAGGTGAGAATCTCCACCAGGAGCAGTATAATGAGATGAATTATAATGCTGATAAAATTAGGATAGTTAAAACACTAAAGCAGTAGTACATTTGGATATAGTAGGGCGAAATGAGACGCATTTGATAGCAAAATATCAATTTATTTTGGAGAATTTCGCAAAAAAATAAAATAAGATTACAACTTATTTAACATAAAAGTATTTGGATACAGACATAGGCTGGAGATTGTCGAAGACAAAGGTGTGAAATCTGAAAAGAAAATCATGCCACAACACACATAAGTTCTGGTGGAACTGGAAAGTCTTTGACATCTGAAATACACTTCATGTCTGAAAAACATGTGGCACACATGTACCAGTCTATATCACTTCACCATAAGGAGGAACAGTCTCTAGTGACACTGAGTGGCACTGAAAACACTATGTATCGCACAAGGGTCAACACAGGCCCCCGTTGAGTTAGAGTTCCGAATAGCTCACTGTCCTTCGCAGCGTTAAGCAGCAGGTTTTAGTACATTACCTGCGGCTGCTACAAACCTTTTGAGTTCTTGCACCTGCTTCGCGAAGTGTTTGAAGAACACTTTGGAAGATTTCCAGCCTGTGAAGGACCGGAGGCTCTCAAAATCCATACTCTGGAAAAAATTAAGGGAAGAGGCGACTTTCCTAGGATCATGACCAGCGGGTGTACTGCCAGGATCCGCTCTGCGAATAAAATAGGTGATCTTCGCCCGTAATTGTTTGAGTGACAAATCACTTCCCGACGTTTCGCCTTTAAAGAGTTGTCCTCCGCCAAAGTCTGAAGTTCTTCGAAGATAGACCTTAAGGTCCTCTACTGGGCATAGAGAGACATCTTCCTTCAGAGGGCAGATTCTCCAAGGGCCCCACGTCTTCGTTGGGAGCTCATTCTTTGCCAGAAACGTTGGGTTAGGGAAGAGGGTAAGTTCCCCTGTGTCGGCGAACTGTATCTGGCCCTCCTCTCTAGATAAGGCCACTATCTCACTGACCCGCGCTCCCGAAACGAGAGCGAAAAGGAAAATTACTTTTTGGGTCAGGTCTTTCAGAGGGCAAGAATCATTGTCCAGGCTAGAGGCAAATTGAAGCACCTTGTCGAGAGACCAGGAGATAGATCTCAGTGGGGGTGCGGGACGGAGTCTAGCACATGCTTTCGGAATTTTGTTAAAGATTTCGCTGGACAGATCAACCTGGAAGGCATAGAGTAATGGTCTTGTCAAGGCCGATTTACAAGTGGAAATCGTATTGGCTGTTAGGCATTGTCCATGAAGGTGAATGAAGAAGGACATACAAAAATCTGTAGAGATTTCTGAAGGATTCTTCGCCTTGACAAAGGACACCCACTTCTTCCAGGAAGACTCGTATTGCCTTCTGGTATACTTTGTTTTATATTCTTCTAGGAAGTCTAAGCACTTCTTCGATATTCCAAATCCTTTCTTCACGGCTAGTGAGAGAAAATCATGAGATGAAGGTCTCGGGTTTTCCTTAATGAAGCGAAGACAGTCGACTTCTGGACCTGCTGGGAGAGAACTGGGTCCGGCAGGGGGATTAGCTTGGGCTTCAGTTCCAGGATGAGAGGGAACCAATTGCTCCTCGGCCATTTGGAAGCCACCAGGGCTGCCGTTCCCTTAAAGGTTCTCAATTTGGTGAGGACTTTAAGCAGAAGGTTGGTTGGAGGGAACAGGTAAATCTTGGTCCACCTGTTCCAGTCCAGGGACATGGAGTCCACCGCTTCCGCCTTGGGGTCCTCGTATGGGGTCACATAATGAGGAAGTTGGTTGTTGTCGCTCGTCGCGAAGAGGTCAATTTGCAGTTCTGGGACCTGATGGGAGATGAAGGAGAATGATCTTGCGTCTAGGGACCATTCCGACTCTATCGGGCTTGTCCGTGATAGAGCATCCGCCGTCACGTTGCGGAATCCTTGTAAGTGAACTGCCGAGAGGTGCCATTTCTTCCTGTCCGCAAGGCGGAAGATGGGTAATAGCACACGGTTGAGATGGGGCGACCATGAGCCCTGACGGTTGGGACATCTGACCACCACGGCGCTGTCTAGGGTGAGGCGGATGTGGATCGAGGGACGAGGGGACAGTTTCTTCAAGGTGAGAAGAACTGCCATGGCCTCCAAGATATTGATGTGGAACTTCTTGAACAAGGGAGACCATGTTCCTTGCACCTGACTTTGGTGTGAGTGACCCCCCCACCCTTCCAGTGAGGCATTCGTGTGGATGGTGATCGACGGAGGCGGTGGTTGGAGAGGAACGGATCTTCTTAGGTTCTTTGTCTCCGACCAGGGTTTTAGGAGTGAACGAAGCCTGGTTGGTAGGGGTCTCTTGAGATCTCTTTGAGCGATGGATGCGTTTCGTCTCCAGACTCCTGATGCATCCTTTAGCTGTGCTTTTAGCACTGGGTCTGTCACTGAGGCGAACTGTAGGGAGCCGAGTACTCGTTCCTGTTGTCGTCTTGAGATCCATTTGGATTTTAGAAGTCTCTTGACAGATCCCGATATTTCCTTCCTTTTCTTCAGAGGGAGGGAAAGACTGTGTGACTGAAGATCCCAGTGGATTCCCAACCACTGAAACTTCTGAGCTGGAGACAGTCGAGACTCTTTGGTGTTGATTTTGAAACCCAGATGTTCCAGGAACTGGGTCACCTTTTTGCAGGCACGCAAGCATTCTTCTGGCGATGTCGCCCAGATCAGCCAATCGTCCAGGTAGGCCATCACCTGGACATCTTGAAGACGTAGCTGTTGGACGATCGTGTCTGTGAGCTTCGCGAAGATTCTTGGGGCCACGTTGAGGCCGAAGGGCATGGCCCTGAAGGCGCATTGTCTTATTTGAAGCCTGAATCCTAGGTAGGAGGAAGCTTGATGATTCATTGGAACGTGCCAGTAGGCATCCGCCAGGTCTATGGAGACCGTGTAAGCCTTGTGAGGCAGTAGGGCCCTTATATGTTGAAGGGTCAGCATCTTGAACTTGTTGTTCACAATGAACTTGTTGAGAGGGCCTAAGTCCAGAATGACTCTGAGTATGTCTGAGTCCTTCTTGGGAACGCAGAATAGCCTTCCCTGGAACCTGATGGACTTTACCTTCTTTATCACCTTCTTGTCCAAGAGTCCTCGAACATATTCTTCCAGAGTGGGGGTTGATCTTTGGAAGAAATGATGAGAGACTGGTGGAGGCGATATCCAGCTCCAGCCCAGTCCTTTCTTGACGATGCTGTGGGCCCAAGGATTGAAGGTCCAGCGATCCTGAAAATGGCGGAGTCTTCCTCCCACCGGAAGCACTTCATTGCTTCTGGTTTCCAGAGGGCTTACCACCTCGGCTGCCTGCTGCTCTTCCTCCTCTCCCTCTGGAAGGGCGTCGAGAGGAGTCTCTGCCGGAGCCTCTACCCTTGGGGCGAAAGGTAGTGGTCTGCCTTTCGTAGGCTGGGGTGAAAACTGGTGATTGGGACACCACCGGCTGAGGGACCAACTGAAAAGTCTGTTGTGACTGAGCCACTAATTGAGGAGTAGCGGGAGCCGGAAACTGGCGTTTAGCTTGACGCTGTTGGGGGCGCGACTTGTTGGGTTTCTTCTTAGGCTGGGAGCCCTCATCCTGAGAAGACTTCCTTTTGCGTGACAAGCCCCACTTATTGAGAAGGTTCCTATTCTCAGTGGAGGCTCTGTCCAAACTCTCTTTCACAAGCTCCACGGAAAAGAGATACTTGCTCCAGATGTTTGAGGAGATCAGTTTCCGGGATCCGTGTCCAATAGTTGCGCCAGCAAACACGAACTCTCTACATAACTCCCCGAGCCTTGATGAAACTATATAGGTCCTTCAACAAAGTGGCGAGGTGGGTTTTCGCGAGGACCATGTAGACGGTAGGGACCCGAGTATCGGAGGAAATTGTCTCAAGGACCACCTGATGAGACAGAGAGGCAGCCAGTCTCTCTTTTGTGTCCAATTCCCGACGGAGGAGGTAATCCGTGAGCTTGGGAAGGTCCTCGCTGAACTGACGTCCGGCGACGTCAGGTTCCAGCTTCCCGACCGAGAAAGTTAGCTGGATGTCCTTCCAGCTCTTATCGTCCGGGGGTAGGGTGAGGGAGAGAGGCCTACATTCCTCCAATGTAGGGCAAGGTTTGTTCTCCTCCACTGCCTTTATCACAGCATCCAAGGCCTTTTCAGCAAAAGGGAAGACCCTGGTGGGGGAAGCAAGAAATGATGGGTGTTTTTTACTTAGGGCTGGCACCTTGGAATTGGTGTAGCCCCTGCTTTTGAGGCTGTTGGCCAACAGAGCCTGGGCCTTGGAGTGCTCTAGTACGATTACCTCCTTCGGTTCGGTCTCCTCCTTGGAGGATGGCTCAGACTTCAGACGGACGAAGCAGTCCGGGTAGGCCTCAAATCTAGGGAAGTATTCCACCTCTTCAAGGGGAACGGCACCTAGCTTAGCGTTAATCACGATCCGTCCAGTGCTGATAGGCATAAATTTCGCATTCCACCAGGGGTTCGTCACCGAGCACTCAGGGAGATCCTTTACGGAGATCTCCTTGGGCGCCTTTTTCAAGCCCAGTATCTCCTTCCTGATGTTGTCGTGCCCCTGGAGGAGCTTTTCATCCAGGAATGCCATCAAGACCTGGAGGGTATCCTGGGAACCTGATGGGGTGGGTACTGGGGTGGTCGATGTGGAGGGAATTGGCTCCGAGGTCACAACGGAAGCCACAGAGGGTGTACGGGCAGTCTCGCCCTCAGAATCCGGGAACTCCACAAGGTCCTCTTCTTCCTCCTGACCCCCTTCCATGAGGGTCCTCTCGGTGTCTTCGGAAACCTTCGACATCCTCTCCACCTCGTCGATGTGGCACTGTCGGAGGGCGGTCGAAACGTCCAGCTCGACTGTTAGTTGGACGCACAGTATCTCGTCCTTGGGGATGACGGCATCCGCGGATGCTTTGGGGAAGAGCATGGCTCTCATCCTCTCGCTTGGGAGATAGGGCCCCGTGGCGTTCTTTTGAAACCCACGCACCCACTTGCGCAGGGTCTCACGGGCCTTGTCCCTAACCTCCGTAGATAGAGGGTTGTCGAACGCCTCATCCAGCAGTTTCTTGCAGACAGTGCAGACCTGCGGGTCCCAATAGTGGAGGTCCCCTTTTAAGATGGAACAGCCGGCGTGGGATCGGCATGCCCGGTGACCATGAAAGTCCGGGCGACGAACGCTGCAGAAGGCGCTCTCACACTTCACAAGCTCTTCCTGTAAAAGAAAGAGGCTATGAGTACATGAAATCAATACACAAGTGTCTTAATTTAATCTTAGATTAGGACTAAGTATAATTATTTATAATATAAGATTCCATGTATGAGCTTAGGATAGTAAGCTAGAAAGGAAGGTAGGGGAGACACATACTTGTGTATCCCGTCCAGTCCATTGCCGTGACCTCTCAGCGTAACTAATTCCAGAGGGCTGAGATGCCCTGGGAGGAAGAGGAACACTCATGGGGGATGAGCCTAGCTTAGTCTTCCTAGAGAGAATCAGGAACGATGGGAGGGAAAAACCGAGTTCTTCCAGTTAATTGAGAAGGAGGAGTATGCAAAACCTTCTTCAATAGGATAGGTCCCGGCAAAGAACTGCACATGGATGCACAGAATATGCTGGAAGATTATTTACTGTACAACTATACGCAATAGTATTCAGTTTAGGGTATCTCAATACCATGAGAGTACTGGCTATTATCCCTAGCTGTACAATAATCCCTGCCGGCACCCGGCCGGCAGGAGGAAGGAGTGACTGTCTACTATAATGTACCTGAGTGTTCCCGGCAGCTCGGCGGCATGCCGGGGGACCGACCGGCGCCGGCGGATTTCCATCAGGAAGGAACCCTATCGAGTCAGCAGTCTAAGTGGCAAGGAGAAAGGGAGAAGCTATAACGTGATGGCAGATCGCCGGCGTGCCGGCGGTTCCGACAGCCGGAGGTTCCGACAGCCGGCAGGCAACCGGCAGCGGTATAGTAACAAGGGTACTGACAAGACAATGGTACTGGTAGTGGATGGGCGCCGGCGAGCCGGCGGCCTCCCCCCCTCCCAGGCAACAAGTCGGCAGCAATATACCGACACTGTCTGCATTCAATGAGACAGGTAGGAAGTCGGAGTTACTGCCGGCAGTTGCCGGGAAAGGGGGAGGCGACAGTGGAACAGCACTGACAGAGAGAGAGAAAGATAGGAGGGGGAAGGGGGAACAGGTGACTTAGTACCCAAACCCTTCCGCCTCCGGAAGGAGTGTTCAAATGAAAGGAGGGGTGGGGCCTTTCATCTGGGGGCAAGGGGGAGGCCGCCGCCGGCTAGTTGCCGGCGGTGGCTAGGTTGCCGGTGGCGGCCCAAGGGAGGGCCGAGGAACACTCAAGAGGGGGAGGTCCTCCGCCGGCAGACCGACCAGCGACGGCAACCCCATAGGTCGACTATGAGAGGGAAGCGCAGCAAAATGGACAGCCGACGATGGGACCGGGCCAGGCGTACAGGTCGCAGGCACACAGCGGCATGTAGGCCGGCGGACAGGGGTGTGATGGTAGGTCCAACACAAAGGGATAGAGTGGGGAGGGGGAGAGGGTTCTAAGAGGAAGGGGGTGCAGGAGGGGCCGAAGTCCCCTATTGCAAACCGCATGGAGGGGGATTCTGATCAGGGCTAGCCTGTCTAAGCTGGAAGAGTCCATTCTCCAGCCTAGGGTAGGATAGCCCAGAGTAGGTACAGCACTGGTGTCCTGTCCTAAACTATAATGAAGCAGAATCCCCATGGGCTACTTAACCTAGGCTAGGAGAACCTGTCTCCTAGGCCAGGGAAGGCAGGGGGAGGACAAGTCATATGCCACAGGGAGGAGGAGTCGTAACCCAACCAAGTGTGGACTAGGGGGCAGTGCTAAGC
>NC_090750.1:30078600-30093600 GCF_036898095.1 Palaemon carinicauda | reverse complement strand
CCTTGAGGAACACCAGATAACACATTCCTATATTCACTATGGTACCTAACAACATCAACTCTTTACGATTTATTGCTTGAAAATTTAATAATGAAGCTAAGAAAGACTCACCCACTCCAAACTGAGTTTAAAAAAGAAGGCCTCATGATTTATATGGTCATAGACTGCACTGAAGTCTAAGCCAATCATATGAATTTCCTGAGCACAATCTTGGGATTTCTGTACAGCATTCGATATTGTAAGAAGGACATCACATGCTCAAGGTCTTTACAAAAGCCAAATAGCTTACTAAGGACCGGATAATCACTTTCAGTAACCCAATTTAGATGTTTTGCTAAAAGACATTGAAAAATTGTGCTTTAATCAGCAGGACTTGAGCTACCACAAACGCATTTACATAATGGAATAACAGTACCATTCTCCAACAAGTGCTAAAAGAACATCTTCTTGCTAGCTTGAGTAAACTAGCAGATAACTTTTGGGCTGAGAAATCTGCAGTCTTTATAAAAATCATAGGAAAAATACCATTTGCGTCTTCACCTCCATAAGCATGAAGGTCCATCAAGAAAGCTTTAATTTCACGACATCGATAATCTAAACTAGTTAGTTTAACCTCAGGAAAACAGGGACGAGGAACGTCAAGTTTCTTAATACTCTGCTTACTGTCAAACAGAACAGCCAAAATGGTTGCCTTTTCCTTATGACAGTGAGTCATCTGGTTTAAGTAAAGGAGGAATTGTTGCATCTACATTATAGAGTGCAAATTTAAGGGTAGCCTACCATCTATGTTCCAGGGTTGTTTCAGAAAGGGATTCCTTTATGGTTAAATTGTATTCTTTTCAAGCTGAAACAGAAACTTTCCGAGCAAAAGCTCGAAGCTGAATATAGTTATTCCAAATAAAATCTGATCTGTTACCCTTCCAATGATGATAGGCCTCCTGCTTCTCCAAATAAGCAAATTTACAATCATCATTGAACCAGAGGTTGTCTTTCACTTGGTACCTTAGCACACGAGCAGGGAGACGCCTTTCAATTATGCTGATCTTGATTCTCATTCAAAGGAACAAACATGATGAACAATTATGACCAACTCAAGCCTAAAAGTGACATTCCAGTCTGCTTGAGATTTCATATAAATCATCCATATGTATGACACATCCGGGACAGACTGATAAATCTTCACTAATAATGAAATCAAGGCATGATCAGATGTCCCAACTGGAGAATCAATCAATCAGCCAAGCCCCATTTCTGTCAAACTAGACCCAGGGTGAACCAGACAATAGCTGCTGATGAATTAGCAGGTAGACCTATAGGCTCCTCTAAATTCCCCAGCTCTAGCTCAAAAGAATGGTGAGCTTGTTGACAGTACTAGAAGCTATCTAGTTTAGGCCATGGGCCAGAGCGTGAAGACCTCCCACCCCTAGGGAATTTTCACGAACCCCCTAGTTTTTTTCCTTAGGATGTCCTTTATGCATATCTGGGTGTTTCCAAACACATAAATGCGGCAAAAAGGCAAAATTATCCCTCTTTGTACAAACCGCACGCCAAATTTTTCACATTTTTAACCGCACTGACTTTGTGTCGCTTTATTGGCTCTAACTTCCTTAATATCCAAAGTAAATGAACATTTGTGGTACCAACATAATGTTAAGACCAAGAGCTACACAATGGTATATAATTATGTCCATAATTAATGATAATTACGTATTCCAGGGCCATTATTGTACCCCCTACCCTTAATTTTTTTTTCGAAAATGGGCACGTGTAACTAGTTGCTACTGATACTGATGAAATTGTTGAGGCATTTGGTTACATTTCTGTATTTGATTTTGTACATAATCTTATTTAGAATATTGCATATCAGTTTCGTTCACTAGTTTTCCAAAATATATGAATTAAGTGACAATAATCAATTGATTGTATAATGGCCACCTATTATCAGCAATACCCACTTTTCTCCGTAACTTCTGTAAATTGTTACATAACTGCATCCTTTTGGTGTCAATAGATAACAATATAATCTCTAGCTTTCTGAAATTAGTTTTGTGTATAAATTATGATGCATTTTCATTTCAGACAAAAGATCCAATATCGACTGGTGATAATTAGTCAGCATGGCAGAATGTCCAGTTAGTTTACGGAAAAAGAAAAATCAGAGAAAAAAAGCCTCTGCAGAGTGTGCCAAAAGGACTTGCATTTTACATTTTTCTGAACAGAAAACTGACAAAAATGTTCGAAAGGTGACTGATGTGAGCTTTGAAAAGATCAAGGAATCAGTGCAGCTTCGCAAAGCTAGTGCTGATGCTAATGTGAGGATGGATGAAATCTATGAAGAAGTTCCAGAGACGCTGAATGCAAACACCCATGGAATACACAGGAAGTGTTATCAAAAGTTTACAAATGTTGGTCATATCAAGTAGAAAACGACAACATTCAGTTGAAGATGACGAAGGGCCTTCAACTTCAAATCAAAAGCGAGTATCATCCTCATCAATTTTATTTCCTTTAGATCAGTGCCTGTTTTGTGGAAAAGACAAAAAACGAGACAAGGGTGTCAGAGAGTTTCCAACAAAGTGTGTTACAGAAACTACAGCTGAGTCAATACTAAAGGCTGCAAAGCATAAAAATGACTGCACATTACTTGGAAAGATTGAAGGCTGTGACTTGCGAGCACGAGAGGCACATTATCATAATTCTTGTCGCAGAGATTACACTCGTACGTAGGAGCGAAATGTTAATAAAGAGCCGGATCAAAGTGCTGTTGAACATTTAGCTGCCCATAGCGAAGCATTCTCCTACATCTGTGATTATGTTGAAGAACATATAATCAAGGGGTGCAACGTAGAATGTGTGACAATGTTGAAAGAGAAATATTTGCTATATTTATAAGAACATATCCATCAACTTACAATCCAAACTACAAAACCTATAAACTCAAGAATAAGTTGGAGAAATATTTTAGTCACAAAGTTAAATTCTGGGCACCCAACTACCGAAGTGAACTTATATATTCTGATCTCTTACCAGTTGGACAAGCAGTAGAGGCAGCATTTGCAATGGCCGCCTCTGAGGAAAGGTTTCTCCAGGAAGCAGCTATGATGCTCAGGCGACAACTGATAGATGCCAAAAGGAATGCAGCCGTACTGCCGTGGCCACATACAGCAGCGCAGTTGATGTCCATAGAGAACAAACCATCACCAATCCTGATTAACTTTTTGTCGCAGCTTCTATGTGGGAAACCATTTAAAGATTTTTCGTCAAAGATGGAGAGAATGGTTGATTCATGTGCTCAAGAGGTACGTTCAGCTATGAGCTGAGGAGAATGGAAAATGCCTAAAAAAATGTTCTTCTTGGAATAACTTTGAGACATATGACAGGAAGTGATGAGCTCATTACACTGCTGAATCATTTCGGTCACTGTCAGTCATATTCCCAAATGATGGAGCTAGAAACTGCCACATGTAAGTTAATTAACACACAGGAATCCTTACTTCCCGCAACCATATCATCCTGTATGAATAATGTAGTTCTCCACTTCAGCTGGGACAACTTCGACCTGTCTGAAGAAACACCATCAGGGGCTGGAACAACACATGTAGCACTTGGTATTGTCACTCAGGAGACATCTAGTAGTACAAGTTGTGACATGAACAGGGAGCAGCCACCTCAGCAGTCAGGGAAGAGTAATAAAGACAGGTCAATTCGCTATGAGGATAAAGAACTGCCACCTTGTTTCATAAGGAGTAGGACTGAGCCTGATTTGAGAGTGGAACATGTATCTCTGACAATACCAGTTTCATTTCATGAATCCAAGGAATCAGACTTTGCTTGGACTATTGCAAGATTGTACAAATCTAATGAACAAAGTGTTCCTGGCTGGGCTGGATGGTTGTCACTGACTGGAAAAGGTGATTATGTTGAAGCCTGTGCTCAGTCCGCAGTTGATTACATGGTGCCAGTACATAGGGCAATTACTGATAATGCCACAGTTCAGCACATACTCCGACTATGCCAGCTGGCCACAAAGGAAGTGCAGCAGGACGTCACTATCGTAACTTTTGATCTAGCTGTAGTAATGAAAGCTTACTCTATCATGTAGTAAAACCAATGAGAATACAGTGGTGTTCTTGTAAGGATTGGGGCATACAATCTGCTCATACCTTGGAGTCATCGGGAAGATGATGTCTGGCACAAGCTTTAAGGATATCATTATTGAGGATGGTGTATGTGCAAGTGGATCGATTAGTCAAATGTTGAGGGGCAAACATTACAACCGTGCAATGAGAGTTCACAAATTGATGTACGAGACCCTAGAAGACTTCTGCTTGATGCCTTCTATGCCAAGAGTGCAAATGAAAGTTCATTAAATGCCAGCTTACATGAACAACTTGAAATCCTCATTCAGTCACCTTCGCCAGCTGGTTTGAATGACCTCCTTGCAAGTGACTGCTTCAGAGAGCTACTGCCTACAACCATCATAACTATGCACGGTATGTTCCAGTGTACCTTCTCTCATTGATGAACTTGTCACACACCCAGCCTGGTGCTGAAGACTTGTTGAGGAAAAATGGTTTCAGTGTTTCCCGATCAGATGTTCCATCTTCACGGAATTCAGTGGACCTCACAATTGAAGGGACCATCAGTAGGCATGCAAAATCACATTGTGGAATCATCAGCTTTAGTAGAAACCCTGCAGCCTATAACAGGTGGTGCATCACCCGCCACGCCAGAGCTACATTTATGGAAGCGACATATGAAATGGCAGACATGAGTTCCACAGAGCTTGACACACACGAGGAAATCAGAAAGGCATAAATTGCTAAATCAGAGTCAGACGCCCAGTCTCTTCTTGAAGCAATTAAGGGATTTGTGAACCCTTTTCAGATTGATGTCAAGGATAAATTATTCTGTTTGTCTTCTGGAGCACCAGCAACTTCAAAAATTGAAGCTAACTTGTTGACCACTGATGCAGTTAGAGATTAAGCATTCAGTTATATCATAACACAAAAACTACAGAGCAAGTTAGTTAGTTTCCACCAACCCATCCCAAGAAACAAACTGAGTACATTTGCTTCTTTAAGCCAAGTCAAGAAGGTTACAAGTGCGACTAACAAACACATTCAGATTAAAGCTAAAAGAAACCTCTTTGGACAGCTGGTGATGCTTTCTGAGGAACACAACATCAGCCTGGAGAAGACACTAAGCTACCCATTAGCACCAATACCCTGGGCACTTTTAACTGCCGACGGTCATCCTGTGAAGACAGACAAAGCAAAATTGTCATATGTACTGGAGACTGGTGTTGCAGCTCCTGATGCACCAAAGGTAGAAGAAACAGTGTACATCATAGATGGCGATGCAATTTTGCAAGCTCTGATTGGCCTGTCTACTACCTTTGAGGAACTTGTAAGCAAGGTGTTTGAGCAGTTGCCAAAGGTACCAAGAGTAGACTTTGTTACAGACACATACAAGGAGAATTCCACAAAGAGCTATGAGCGATAGCATCGTGGTGAATCACAAACATTTTTGATCAAAGGTGCAAGTACAAAAGTACCTCGTAACTGGAAATCTTTCATGAGTCCGGACTCAAACAAAGAAAAACTGATCAAATCTTATTGTGTGAATGGAAAACAGAAAAATATGCCCCTAAATTACACAACAGACACCTATATTTTGTGTATAAGGAAGAATGCACTCTCCTTACAAGTGAGGATGGATTGACTGTTCAGACCATGCAGGTGCAGGAACTATTTTCTTCACAGCAGGAAGCAGATAATCGGATCATTCAGCATTGCATCCATGCTGCCAAATCATTTGGTGCAGAAATGGAGATTGTAGTCCGTTCACCAGATATTGATGTCTTTCTATTGCTGTTGAAGTTTTCTCAAAATATTGCGATATCTGTGTTATTTGATACTGGCGTTTCAAACATGAGAAAACTAATTGATGTGAGAGCTGTTATTAGCAAATATGTTACAGATTACTGTAAACTCATGTACTCTTTTCATGCATTCACAGGATGCGATACAACAAGTACCTTCGTTCACCGAGGTAAACTTACACCAAAGAAGACAGTTGATGCTCATCGTGAACACCATTCAGCATTAATCTCTCTAGCAACCACTGCAGAACTTTCTGAACAAACATTCAGTGAACTTGAACAGTTTGTCTGCTGTATGTATGGAAAGGCCAACTATAAAGACATAAACAAGCTGCGCTATGATATGTTTAGACAAAAATTCCTGCCCAAGAAAAGCCAAACTTTGTCCAGTTGTGATGGTATTGATCTGAGCTTACTACCACCATGCACGTCATCACTGCAGATGCATATCCTCAGATGCAACTACCAAGCATATGTTTGGAATAAGTCCAGTGTGCCATATCCAGATATACCAAGTCCAGTAGGCAAAGGCTGGAAACTTGATGACTCAGGACAGCTGCAGATTGACTGGAACTCATTGATATCATGCCAGACAGAGAAGCCGACAGCTATGACGATTTGGATACAGAGGATATTGATATTAACAACCTAGCCGACATCATTTATGATGAAGAATCATGAACGCAATGTGTAAATTGTCAAGCTAGTTCTTTTCTGTAGTTGTCTGTTGCCAGTGACAAAGAGAGACTAACTAGGACATCAAACTCCGCATATAATGATATTTATATGAACACAACTTCGCAGATTTCAAACATTGATGTAGACTTCCAAGCTCTTCACCATTTACTTGTTGGTATTAGTTGTCAGTTTAAGTTATAAATGACATTTATTTTGGTTACATTTATCTTATTCTACTGTTAATCAATGATTTTCTTGGTTCTCTCAGTGAATGACACCTATCAGATATGAAAGTCAGACACACTGCAATAGGTAGTGTCCTACATTTATAGTTTTAGTCATATTTACTATGTTTGTGCATGCATATTCATGATATAAGTATGTGGTGGCCACTCTACCGTGAATAATGTCCAAGCAGTATAATTCTTTTCAATTCATCTCCTTCTTTAAATGTTAGTAAAATACTCTTTTGTGTAATAAATCATAAAGATAAATCTTTTGTTGCCATTTGGTACCAGAAAGTAGAGATGATAGGGAAGATGAGGGTAGAACCAGTTCCGTTAATTGAAATTTGGACTATTTTTAAGGGGTGGGGGATACGTATCAGCAATTTAGATATATAATGGATATCAGTAACAGATTAACTTTACATCATCACGCTTATTTGTATATACTCCAAACATTTGATTGGCACCAAAATAATGCAGATATGTCACGATTTACAGAAGTTATTAAGAAGCGTTCCCTACAAAGTAGGTATCGATAAAAATATGTGGCCATTATACAATCAATTGATTATTGTCACTTATTCATATATTTTAGGAAACTAGTGAACGAAACTGATATGCAATATTCTAAATAAGATTATGTACAAAATCAAATACAGAAATGTAACCAAATGCCTCAACAATTTCATCAGTATTAGTAGCAACATAACCATTTTCGAAAAAAATAAGGGTAGGGGGTACAATAATGGCCCTGGAATACGTAATAGTCACTAATTATGGACATAATTATATACCATTGTGTAGCTCTTGGTCTTAGCATTATGTTGGTACTAAAATAATTCACTTAGTTTGGATATTAAGGAAGTTAGAGCCAATAAAGCGACACAAAGTCATTGCGGCTGAAAATGTGAAAATTTGGCGTGAGGTTTGTACAAAAAGTGATAATTTTACATTTTTGTCGCATTTATGTGTTTGGAAACAACCGAATATGCATAAACGACACCCGAAGGAAGAAAACTAGGGGGGTTGTGAAAATTCCCTAGTGGGGGGGGGGGGGGGGGCGGTTACGTTCTGACCCATGGCCTAGTTTAAGCGTGTCTAGAACACTTGTCTAACAGGCTGTAAGACAGGGACGTTTCCAATAGGAAGCCACAAAAGATCAAAATTAAGGAACCTCTTCTGGGCATATCGTAGTCAGAATTCATGAGCTACTTTCGATTATCGATGTGTGATTTCATGTTGTTTAATCAAGGAACAAAGTTGTCAGAATTTGGCGCGCTACTGAAGCTTCAGATGAAGCCAGAAATAAGTTGCGTCAAAAGCGAAATCTCCTTTGACTGCCGCCTTGCTTTGATCAAATTCGCATTCCTTTGATGGTCTCTAAGTGTATAAAGCTAAGGATTATAAACCCCTGAGAGCATTTATTTAAAAAACACTTGCTTCTTTGCGTTGAACCATATGTGAATTCACACATTTATTTATACATACAATACATTTTACTAACTTATACAAATATACAAAATAATTCTATTAAAGAATGACACATATATAGATATGTGTGCGTGTGTGCGCGCTTGCGCGCGTGTGTGTGTGAGAGAGAGAGAGAGAGAGAGAGAGAGAGATTACAATCCATCTTAATATTTGCACTACGAAGAAAAATGGAAGAAGAATTATGGATAATCACTATGAACCCTTATTTCTAATAGTCTAGCCGCAGGGAACATGATATATAGTAATCTTTTAACATCCCCTACAGATAAATTGTGATTTGATGGGGAAGTAGGATAGACCCTCTGGAACGCCCCTAACTAGTTTGTGGTTCTAAATTGGGGTATCGCTTAGAGCATGTAGACCGATTTACATTAAAAGGGAGAACAAATATTTGATGCATAATTACTTCCATTTATTAACAGGAATAAGAGTTATTTTGAACGAGATACGTGTTATTTGTCAAATTGTTTGCAAGAAAATACTCTATGAGGACATGCGTATGAACGTTGTCTTTTATCTCACTTGCGATGAGGATATTATGTTAAATGAAAGGGGAGTGGAAACAATTTTAGTTTTCCATTTTGATATAATTTTATGATTATTTCTCACTCCTTTCATTTAAAACAAATTTTACGCCCTTTAAAGAAACGGCTCCTATTATTCTATTTTTCCTTATATAAAAACCATCATCATAGTTTACAAAAGTTATGATCACTACAGGACGCTTAGCATTAAGAATCCATTGTCGTTCCATGGGCGGTCATACTCTAGATCGACAATCGCCAGAGCAATACTTATCTAAGCGGCTACTTTTGAGCGATATCTACAAATGAGACTCATGTTGGAACGATGCAACTAGAGCGATATTTTAGAAATAGTGCGAGAAATGGTTGTTTAAAAATAAGATGGTTGTGTACACAATTGCTTCAAACGAATCAGTTAAAAACCATTGTAGTTGTTTAGGAATAGTAGGTAGTTCTAGCTGAAAATTGCTTTGAAACGATGCATTTAAGAACGATACTGAAGTACCCTGAAATTATGCTAGATGACGCACCAAAAACAGCAAAAAAGACCTTTTTCGGTAATGATAACAAGAAGAAGTATAGTCCCAGCAACAAAACCGGTGTCGCCTGACCAGACTTGACTTGGAGAGATCATGCCCTTCTTGCCCTGAAAGGTAGACGAATTTAAACAACTGAGACATCGTTAGGATGGTTTAAATGATTGATATCGGTAATTTCCCTCCTCCTCACATTCAAACCATCCTAACCACGGTAGACCGTGATCCTAACGATGTCTTGGTTGTTTAATTGTCACTCCACCTTTCAGGGCAAGAAGGGCATGATGTATCCAAGTCGGGTCTGGCAAGGCGGCACCGGTTTTGTTGCTGGGTGTACAATACACAAAATTTACTTATACTACCTTATGTTAATTCTTTTAAAGAAATTCCCCAACTGTTGAAAAATTTCAATGTAAATGTAGCATTTAAGAGTAGCAATACAATAAAAACACCCTTAATAAAGAATTCTCCGATATTACCAAGGGATGTGTATATCGTATTCCATGCAATTCAAATGAAAAAATCTATATTGGTCAAACTCGTAAAGCCCTACAAAAAAAATTGAACAACATGAGAAAAGTGTCAGATATGCTCAAGATAATAATGCACTCTTTTCCCACGAAACAGATTAAAATCACACTATTAATTGGTTAAGTGTACACCCGTTGGTGGAACAGTCTCTCACAGGAGATTAGGTCATTTTGAAGGGAATAGGAGGTGAGGAGGTTACCCCTATTTGCCGTTTGAAACTGTCATGTGAATTGGTGACAGGTCCTTTTGATTTTGCGGTAAGAGATTCATTAGGTGTCGAAGGAGTAGAAGTCCTGGTGGGTAATGAGGTTAGTGGAGCGCTGTTTATGCCTTATCCTATTGTAATGGAGAAACCATTTAAGTATAGTCCTACGATTGAACTCAAAAAGGACTACCTGTATCTGTTCCCCTAGTTGTGTGACGACTAGGAGTATGATGAAAAAAGTGGTTGCAGAAGAAGAAAGAGAAACCGAAGGAACTATGAATTTGGAAAATTTACTCTCAGAAGAAGAGGATTTCCATGATGGTACGCAAGAGGAGAACTCCCAAGAGAGCCCAAGAGAAGAGGAACAACAGACGAGTGGACAGGAAGACAAAGAAGCAATGGACCTGGAAAAAATAGAAAACTCAGCATTAGAAGTAGGACAAGTGAGAAGAAAAAGGCTGATAGAATTACAACGGAAGGATGCGGCGTTAAAAAAGTCATTGTACCGTGTGGTGGATGAGACGGAGGTGCAGCAGTCTCCCACCTGTTATTATCTTAAGGAGGGGTTGCTCATTAGGAAGCATAGACCTGCAGATATCCCTGAGAATGCTGAATGGGGGATATACTGCCAGATATTGATTCCTGCACCATCGAGAATACTGCATGGGACGGGACACATTGGAATAAGGGATACGACAGAGAAGATTATGAAACACTTTTTCTGGCTTGGTATTCTGAGATATTGGGCCAGTTTTGTCGTGCATGTCACATTTGTCAGATGACTGGAAAGCCTAATGAGTACATCAATGAAGCTCCTTTACACCCGATTGAAGTGCGAGGAGAACCCTTCAGCAAGGTAATGATCGACACTGTGGGACCATTACAAAGAACGAAGAAAGGTTACGAATATATGTTTACCTTGATGTGTCCAGTGATGAGACATCCAGAAGCTATCCCCGTCAGGAACATCAGTACAAAAGTAATCACCGAGAAGTTACTATATATTTCTACTAAGGTTGGTGTTCTGGAAATCCTTCAGAGTGACCGAAGAACAAATTTCACGTCAAAATTGTTTCAGGATGTGATGAAACTGTCTGATGTGAAACAACAACTATCTACTGCTTATCACCTGGAGACCCAAGGTGCATTAGAGAGGTTTCATCAAACCCTGAAGTCATGTTAACAAAGTACTTCAACGAAACAGGGAATGAATGGAACATCGGACTACCGTTGATGTTATTTGAGGTACGCAATGCTCATCAAGAAAGCATGGGAGGTAGTTCGAATGAAATGGTGTTTGGACGAGAAGTACGAGGACCAATTAAAATGTTGGCAGAAAAAAGGAAAGATTGAGAGGAAACGGATGGTGAATATGTCAAATATTTGAGGAAAAGGATCGGCAAGATAAGAAAATTTTCCCTAGAAAGCATGAAAACGAGCCAAGGAAAAACGAAGAAAAGGTTTGGTATGAAAAGTAAGAACAGACAGTTTGCAGTAGTACGATAGGTGTTGTTTTACTTACTGATAAGAAGATTCCATCTTGCCAGTGAATTCCAAGGACCATTCTGGATTTTGGAGATGATCAGTGACCAGACCTTTGTTATCAAACCACCAGGAAAAGTCAAAGGAAGTCCCCATCAACTTGGAAACCGGTACTCTAAGCTGAGGATTTCAACAGGATATTCCTTATCCAAGTGGATGTATTGGATAATGGGATTGGAGCTGTCCTATTACAAGAAAGCAAAGAAGGAATTCTTCACCCTAGTTGTTTTATGTCTTCGAAGCTGAAGAAGCATCAACAAGCCTACTCGACAGTTGAAAAGAAACTGCAAGCGCTAATCACAGTGATAAGTAAGTTTGAAGTTTATGTGAATTGACCACAGAATGAAAAAATTAGTTTATTCAGATCACAATCCTTTAATTTTTGCTAATAAGATGAAAAATAATAATCAAAGGTTAACTAAGTGGTCATTATGTTTGCAACCATATTGTATTAATGTAAAGCATATCTCGGGTAAAAATATTGTGGTTGGAGATTATTTATCTTGGGCTGAATCGGTGGATTCAGGGCCGGAATAAATAATCTTTTGGTGGAACTATCTTACTAAGCTGGTCTTGTATAAGAGTAAATATTTTATTCATGTATTTTATTTGTGTATTTAAGAAATGTATAGCCAGCTTGTAAGGTGAGTTCTACTCTGGTAGGATTAAGTAATGTATATAAATTACGTAAGACTTTCGTCATTCATTCAATTGTATTTTTCATTCAATTCAGCATATGTAAATTTACGTTATTTTTAAAATATAGATTTTTATTTTACGTAGTTTAGTTATGAAGTCTTAAGTATTCTCATCTAGGTATGCTCTATGACTCACAGGAGGTATGAACACGAGGGATTATGTCATTTTTTATGCTTCCATGGGGTTAGAAAGTGGATGAAGATTCTCGAAGTAGATTTACTCTTTTTTTTCATGTTTTGAGAAGAAGGTGGGCGGATATAGTTGAGAGAGAGTTCCCTCGCCTTGTATGTTGGAACTCGTCTGCTATTTGACTAGTGGGTAACATTGGCACCGTAAGCCTGCCCTCAAGCTTCCAGACCATGTTCTGGAAGGATGTACAATAATTAAGCATATATATATTAGCCCCTTAGGAATGCATAAGCAGCAGAAGAGTTCCAGCCTATTCCTTTGTAAGAGCCAACATTAGCCAGCCCTCTCTCCTCTCGAGAGTGTGTCCTTTCAATAGTGAGTAAGTTTTTTACTCAACTCATATTGCATATAGTGTTGTTCAAACGTTGGTGAAATTTTTTCGGATTTGAAATCAAGCGTAGTGCCTTAACATAAGTACTAATTTAACGTAGACTTTGTGACTGGCCCTGTTAGATTTAGGTTAAAGAGTGAAGTGTATTTATTTCGCTTACCTGTTCGGTAGCTTCATGTGAACCAAAAGACGTAAGTGTATCCGTTACATATATGTAAATCTCATTTAGTGTTTAATCATTATAGTGATAAAGTGTTAACTCTTTTTATTAAATATAAAAATTAAATATTTTCATAAGTTAATTCCTGTGAAAGAAGTGATTGTATAATTTTCATAAAGTAAAATTTTCTTGTCTTAGTCTAAGGTTTTGTTCAGATTTAATATTTTGAGTGATTTATTTTTGATGCTGAATCTTGTGAATTGCTGCTGTAACTTTTATAGAATATATTTATTTTTGTAAAGTGTGTATTATTTTGATCACCAATATTTTCTATCAGGGCTTTACTCGTAATCCCTGACTAAGAATCGAAATAAGAGGTTGGTTTTTGAATAGTTTACGTAAAGTAACCACCCAGTTTTTTTTTTTGAGTAATGTAAGAGACCTTTGAATATTCAGTGTTCATATATATTGCTGACTTGGAGTTGCATATTATTCTCAGAGGTCTGGTTTATCTTTTAAGTGTAACAGATTTATGTAATAATAAACAGGTGAGTTTAGTTTTATATATATATATATATATATATATGTATGCATATATATATATATATATATATAAAACCAAATATATACATACATATATATATATATATATATAGTAATATATATATATACATATATATATATATATATATGTGTGTGTGTGTGTATATATACACAAATATATTACAGGTGGCGAATGAGGTAAATTTCCAAGGTCCAAAACTCCCCTGCTTTATATTACATAAGTGTGATACATACGAGAATTGCTACCGAGCTCTGAGAAAATTACGTAACTCCCAGACGGTAATATATATGAACAATGAATATCCAAAGGTCTCTTTACGTTACACTCAAAACAAAACTGGGTGATTACTTTACGTGAACTATTCTAAAACCAACCTCTTACCACGGTTCTTAGTCAGGGAATGCATGCAAAGTACTGAAACAAATATTGGTAATTGAAATAATACACAGTTTTACAAAAATAGATATATTCTATAAAAAATACCAACCAATCAAATGAATTAATACGAAAAATAAAACACTCGAAATTTAAATCTGAACTAGACTTGAGACTAAGACAAAATATTGATACTCTGTAGAAATTACACAATAACTTGTTTCGCTAAAAATCAATTTATACAAATATTTAATTTTGACAATTAATGGAAGTAATTAATACTTTAAAACATCAATAAATAAACCTTAATGAAATTTACATATATGTAACTGCAAAGGTTACAGAACGGTTAAGCAAAATTTCTAATGCACTTCACTTTAACTATACTGGGCCAGTTCCAAAAAAATCTTCAATGTAAATTACATATAATACTCATTTCAATTCTCTTTTAAACAGATGAAAAAAATATATCAATGTTTCATGAACACTGTACACTTTTGAGAAAAACACTACTCACGTATGAGAGGAGACTTTAGCTGGAGAGGGTTAGCGGAACGATGGCTTTCGTAATCAGGCTGGAATTCTCTGTTTGTCATGCCATTGTTAGGCCTCTTAAATATACATCCTAATTCATACTAGAACCTTCAAGCAAATTTGAGCAATGTGTAATGCTACACATGGTCTGGGAGGGTTCATACAACGTCAGATTGCCAACCTGGGAATGTGGAAAAAGGGAGCTACGTTGCTGGTGAGGCAACATTCTTGGTCAACTCCTCCCACCTTCCTCTAGTAACACTCCAAAAAATGGATTAAATCCCTTGTGCTACCTCGTGAGCGTTATACAGCACACTTTAACAAATTTACGTAAGACTTTGTAACAAAGCTACATGAATTAGAAAGTTATTTCTTAAAAAAAAATGTAATTTCACACATCCGGAAATAAATGAAACACAATTAAAGGAATGACGACAGTCTTATGTAATTTACATACATTACTTAATCCTACATGAGTAGAACTCACCTTACGAGATAGCTATACAACACTTATATACGCATATAAATT
>NC_090750.1:30066100-30071100 GCF_036898095.1 Palaemon carinicauda | reverse complement strand
AAAATGGAGTAATTGAAGGCGTATGTACCGAAGGGGTTGGTAACGACAGTCTTGGGAATGCCTTCTATGTTCATGGGCAACTGATAATATCCCTTCAGGAGGTCAAGCATAGAGAAAACTTTCACATCACGCAATTTGGAGGTCATGTCGGCGATGTTTGGGAGGAGGTAGAGATCTGGTACTGTCTGTATGTTCAAATGCCTGTAATCCCCACACGTATGCAGGATGATGTGTAAAAGTCACGACCTTGGGCTGGAGGCCATTTGGTGATGACATATTTCTTCCATTTTGATGAACAGTTGTTTTGCAGCGGTCAAAAACAATCCGGTGTCAGTAGCCTGAATCTCGAGAATACTGGGGACCCCATTGTCATGATATGAGGATAAGTACTATGTTTTGCGGAAGCCATGGGCATTTGGCGAGGTTCTGGATGAAAGCCTTTCGGGTACAGTGAAAGGAAGTAGAAGTAGTCATCTGTTGGTGCCCTGATGTGGAGAGCGAGGTCAGAAGGGCTGGGTTGAAGAAGCGTGGATTAGTAAGTGTTTGTATTGACTAGCCATCGGTGAGCAACATCAAGCAGGAGGTGGTAATATGAGAGGAAATCTACTCCAAGGATTGGCAATGTGACGTCAGCAACGAGAAATTTCCTGTGATATTTGCCCCTTCCAAATGATAAAGTAAGGTTCTCATAACCATAGGTGGGTATTGCATATACCTTGGCAGCTACAAAGTGGACGTCGGCAGATATAGACAGACTACATCGAATCCTGGAGAGTGGCCTTAGCAGAAGAGAATGGCAAGCCATCGTGTCTACCAAAAATTTCATGCCCATACCTGCAGCATGTAAAAAGAAAAAAATTGTGACAGGGGACACCACCGTCGCAAGCGATGGCTTACTTAACTTTTTTTAGACACTGATAACCCTTCGAACATTTCTCTGCAGCAGCCACGAATCAGGAGGCGTAATAGTATAACTGCAGCCAATTGGCATCAGTAAGTGGCTGTAGAGGTTGCTGGTTGGAGCATGAGAGAGTGGTGGGTGGTGTGCGGCGTTATCACAGCTCCGGTCCATCATGGGGTGGCCATCTCTGTCCTACCGCATTCACATCAACTTCTGTCAACATGGAATAAGTATCCTCTTCGTCAGGAGTGGAGGTGTGGATAGAGTAGAATATTGACATTGGGTATGACCGTGTGTACAGGTTCTGGTAAGTTTCATATAAAAAAGGCACGAATTAGGTTTACATCATGAGAAGAGCCATCTGCAGCGGGTTGCTAGGCGAGCAATACTGGTAATTTTTCTGAGGAAAACCGTTGTTGAAAGAACTAGAAAATTTTGGCTATACCGGCAGCTACCGATGGCAAGTACTGCTACTTGAGGTATTTTTTGGGGGTGTCGCATGCTATTGGGGTGTGGCTCGCAAACCCAATCGGAGCTTTCCAGAAAAGCGTTCTTGGGGATCGCCGCTATAACATAGTCTGCTTTGGTGCATGACTGGACCACGCCATTGACGCAAAACATGGACTTCAGCAGGCTGGAACCAGGCGAGCGCTTCCCCGCTGTAGAATGGCTGCAGTTTCATTGAGGCGGCGTATGCCGAAGAGGCAGGTTCGGTGGGTGGCACCTTCAAACATTATGGCACAGCAGTGAGGGGTCAGGTAGGAACGAGTTGACACTCCGCTGATCAAGTATGTGCGATCAAGCAATTGGGTCAGGGGTCACCATCCTGTGGCTCAGGATCAAAGCAGTTTTGCGGCTCTAAGCTCTTAGTTAACCTATTCATTCTTAAAACAAAGAAATTGTTTGAAACTCATATGACTATATTTTTCAATTTTATTAAATTTCAAAGTCATATTATAGGCATCAATCTTACTGATCTTTTAAACATTACATGTAAATTGTTTCAGACTTTAAATATTAAATAATTTCATATCTAAATAATCGGAAATTACAAGGCAAAGGAAATACTGTTTTATTCCTTTAGAAGAAACACTGTTATTTGAAAGAAAGCTCCCAGTGCCTGTCAGAGATTTTGAGAAAAGAGTGCTTGTTCACTTTGCATCACTAAAGAAATACAAAGAATATGCAGATAATAGTTTGATATTGATGTCATAAAATGGATATGGGTTTTAAAAGACGTATCCAAGAATTCAGAAAGGAGAAAGAAACCCTTTCCTTTTAGATCAAACCAGTTTAGCAGATATCTCTGCACCAAGTTTGTCAGCCTTTTCTTATGTGAACCAAACAGAGCTGGAGCTTGAAATAGCTGGTTTGCAGGAAAATGTTAGAGGCATCAAAATTTAAAGTTGTACTCTGTGATCTAGAGTCT
Source organism: Palaemon carinicauda (assembly GCF_036898095.1). Taxonomy (NCBI): domain Eukaryota; kingdom Metazoa; phylum Arthropoda; class Malacostraca; order Decapoda; family Palaemonidae; genus Palaemon; species Palaemon carinicauda. The sequence goes on along the minus strand of NC_090750.1, from coordinate 30,068,770 downwards.
TTAGAAACACAATAAGACACGTTAGTAGTGAACACAATTGGGGAAAATTACTAATCCTGAAAAAACAAAGTTAAGATTGTTATTGAGGTATTGGATTTGGATTACATTACCAAAAAACCTAAAAAATGCGAAAATGTTTGCATTTGGGGTACTCTCCATTTTTTCAGATCCACTTATTGTGAGAGCAAATATTTTCAAGCATAAATTTCATTAAAGGAAATTTAAGAGGTACAATACACAGTGGGAGCTCGAGATCTTGCTTAAAGCTGATAACTACTTTTCACTCTGCGATCATTTATCAGTTCTCCAAGGAATTACAGGAACAAATCTCACATTAATTAAATGTTTATAAATAACTCTTAGAGTAAATAATATTATGAATTTTCAATTTCAATTTTCAATAAGGAATTTCCTTTAAGTTTTCAGGGGACATTATTTTCATCAATGTAATGTTGCTTTCCTTTAGCAATACTGCGACTGCCATAAAAAATCATAGATGATGATAATAATCTGACTTCTTTTTTCATTCTCCTATATATATATATATATATATATATATACATACATACATATATTATTACAGCTGGAAAATTAAATAAACTCCTGAGCTCCAAACTCACCTGTTTATTTTTTCATACATCTGTTATACTTGAAAAATACCCAAGCTCTGAGAATATTATATAACTCCCAGACGGCAATATATGTGAACACGTACATTAAAAAAAAAACTGGGTGATTATTTTTCTTGAACTATTCAAAACCAACTCCTTGCTTCGGTTCTTAGTCAGGGCAGTGGCGGATTAAGGCTCTTGTGGCCCTAGGGCAAATTTCAAGATTTTTTAAAATATGGCCTGAACTAATGATAAAATTTATATTATTGTACAATAATAACAAATATCCATTAGTAAACATTTATTTCTAAACAAAACCTTATCAAATTTACATATGTTAAGGTAAGGTACTACTACATACATGTGTTTTTGTATACATTAAATTTTAACTTTTCTTGCTTTGACAGTATCAAACTCATCAAAGCACTTAAAACATAGTAAACAACTTCAGACCTTTCACAACATAGCTAATTACCCATAACTGACAGGTAACATTTTCTCTTAGTCATAATCAAAATGTTTTTGGACTACCAGAAATGGCCTGGATTTTTTTGTGGCCCTAAGGCATGTGCCTAGTTTGCCTTATGGTTAATCCGCCACTGAGTCAAGGATTACGAGCTACCACTAATGAAAATATTGGTGATCAAAATAATACACACTACAAAAATGAAAATATTCTATAAAAAGTTACAACAATAATTCCAAAGAATTAACACCAAAATTAAATTACTAAAATATTAAATATGAACAAAACCTTTGACTTAGACAAAAGAAATTATACAATTAATTGTTTCACCAGAAATTATTCTATGAAAATATTTAATTTTGACAATTATGGACAATAGTTAACACTTTAACACTCCACTGATCAAACACTAAATGAAATTTACATAAATGCAACGATTACACTTACGTCTTTTGGGATCACACAAGGTTTCCGAACAGGTAAGCTAAAATAAACACACCTCACTGTTTAACCTAAAACTCACAGGGCCAGTTAAAAAAATTATGTAAAAAAGTACTTACATTAACACACTACTTATGAATTAACATTCAATAATCACACTCTACACGATATAGGTTAGGTAAAAAAAACTTATTCACGTTCAAGAGGGCACACACTTGATGCACTTGAAAGGAGAGTGGGCGATGGCTCTTTCAAAAGGATAGGCTGAATCTGCTGCTTACGATTTCCTAGGGCATACATATATTGATTTAATACTTTTAGATATTCTAGCAGACTATTCTCGTAGCTTGGGGGCAAGGCTCTAGTGGCAAAGTTGCCAACATAGAAAATTGAAAAGGGGAACAAACTTTGATTGGAAGGTGGCAACCCTGTCTCAGCTAAATCCACTCACCTCCCTCCTCAAAAAAAGAAAAAAAAATCTATTTCGAGAAGTTTCATGCACATTCTAACCACATGAAAACATAAACATGACATAATACCTCGTGTTCAAACCTCATATGGGTCATACAGCAAATACGTTAATTTTTAAAAAATAACGTAAATTTACATTTACTGAATTGAATGAAAAATGTAATCAAATGAATGACAAAAGTCATATGTAATTTACATACATTTACTTAAACCTACATGAGTGAGACCCACCTTATGAGCTGGCTATAAATCTCCTAAATACACAAATGAAATACATGAATAAAATATTTACTCTGTATTAGACCAGCTTCGTAAGTATATATATATATATATATATATATGTATATATATATATATATATATATGTGTGTGTGTGTGTGTGTGTTTATATATAAAACAATATTTTTCTCATCTCATATGCAACATAATAGTGCACTAGTAAATATTTCATGGGCAGACACATTTTCTCCTAGGTCTTCTGAGTTTCCTCTAGGGATGATTCCTTAATAAGGTAACTGATCAAAAAATAAATTTTTTTTTGCATCTCATTTTCATGTGAAATAGTGTTTACACTCTTCTGAAGCATGGTTGTTGGAGAATGTATGATGTTGGTGCTGGTAAAGATGCTATATATTGTCATGTAGTTCCTTTTTCTTTCAATCCTAACTCTATATTTTTTTT
>NC_090750.1:30038600-30061100 GCF_036898095.1 Palaemon carinicauda | reverse complement strand
CCCAAGTGTATATGGAGCGTCTTACACAATCTGACAAACCAAAACATTGCTAAACAAAAGAGCATCGCTCTGAAAAGACTTAAATCCAACTCCAGTACAAAATCATAAAGAATCACATCCTATCTTTGAGGTAATCAACAAATGTTTGAATCCTAATACCAAAACAAATCATTACTCTTATGTACAAAGCATAACATGTCTTATTCATGCAATATGATGCAATGTTGCGCAATACCTGCAACACTTGAAACAATATAGTACATTATTACAATAATACATAACAGTCTCCTCCCCCTTAACTTGACATTGTAAAAATCTTCATAAATCTAATCTCTCAGGGGGCTTTCCTCTGTTAATCCTATTAGGAAGCACTTTAACCTCATCTTGTACTGGTACATGAACTGGTTCTGAATCTACATTGGATGTTGGACCATCTTGGTTAATATTTGACTCATTTGATCTAACTACTTCTTTAAGTTTCTCATCTCTAACATTCACATGCTCTACTGTCTTTCTGTTTAACGGCTGTAATTGATCAACATGACATTTTACAACATTATCACCAACACGAACATCATAATGTAAATTTCCTATCTCTCTTACAATCTCTCCTGGTACCCACTTCTCTGGAGTGTTGTACGATCTTACCATGACATCAGACAAAGGTAAAAAATGTCTTACATTAGGAAGCTTTGCTACTTGTTTATACCCTTTATCTTCTAAATCACTTTGCAAACTTGGATATAACAAATCTAACTTACACCTTATCCTCCTCCCCATCAACAAATTTGAGGGTGCTACGCCTGTTGTGCTGTGCGGCGTTGTTCTATAAGACAACAAAAATTTTGACACATGCAAAAATATATTACCTGAATTTGCTTTTCTACACTTCATATTGTGTTTAAACGTTTGGACAAATCTTTCAGCCTCTCCATTAGTAGATGGATGATATGTAGCTGAAAATGTATGCTTTATACCATTGACATTACAAAATTCTTTAAACTCTTGTGAGGTAAACTGTGGACCATTATCTGTAACAATTCTTTCCGGAATACCATGCGTTGAAAAAATTTGCATTAACTCTTTTATTGTGGCGTAAGACGTTGTCTTCATTGGGATAATTTCTGGCCACTTACAGTAAGCATCTACTACTATCAAAAACAAATAATTCAAAAAAGGACCTGCAAAATCTATATGCACTCTTTGCCATGGATACCTGGGTAACTCCCATAGGTGCATTCTAGCAAATTGAGGATTGTTCTGTTGCATAACACAATTCATACAATTCTTTATATAACATTCCACATCTTTATCTACACCTGGCCACCATACAAAAGTTCTCGCAATTGACTTTGATCTTACAATACCTTGGTGATCAGCATGTATTTCAGACAAAACCTTATTTCTCAGTGAATTAGGAATAACTACCCTGGAACCTCTCATCACTATTCCTTGTGTTACACTCAGTTCATACCATATATCCTTATACGGTTTACAATTTTCCTCTTTTCCACATAAGTCCCTACCTGTCATTAAACTCTCCAAAACCTTACTAAGTACTGGGTCTTGCTTGGTACTGTGTGCTACATCTTTCGCAGTAATTGGTACATCATATACAGAAATTAACAGAACACTGTCATCATACTCCTCTGGAGCTTTGTCTACGGGTAATCTGGATAAAGCATCTGCATTACCCATGTTTGATGTTGGACCGTATTCTATATCATAGTGGTACGCTGCTAACGTAACTGCCCACCGTTGTAGTCTTGCAGCTACCAACGTAGGTAAACTTGCTTTTGGACCCAATATTGCTAATAAAGGTTTATGATCTGTAACAAGTGTGAACTTTTTCCTACCATAAAGATACATATGGAATTTTTTAACTCCATAAACTAATGCTAAATCTTCCTTTTCTATTTGAGAGTAATTCCTTTCTGCCTTGTTCAATACTCTAGAAGTGAATGCAATTGGTTTTTCTGTTCCATCTGGCATTACATGAGATAATACTGCACCTAAACCTATGTTTGATGCATCACATACTAATTTAACTGGTAAATCCATTTGATAATGTACTAAGAATGTAGGTGATGTTATTTCCTGCTTGATTCTTTCAAAAGATTCCTGACACTCTTTTGTCCACTTCCATTCTACACCCTTATTCAACAGATTATACAATGGATGTGCAATTGTAGACAAATTCTGAATGAAATTCCCATAAAATGTTACTAAACCTAGAAATGATTGTAATTCCTTAACATTTTCTGGCACTTTTGTTGATTGTACAGCTTTAATCTTCTCTTTAGTTTTGTGAATACCCTTGCCATTTATTACAAAACCTAAGTATTCCACTGAATCAACTTCTAAAATACATTTGTTCTTATTTACTCTAATATTATGTTCCTTCAACTTCTTCAGAACTGTTCGCAATCTTTCTCTGTTCTCTTGTGTCTTTACCCGCAATTAAAATATCATCTATAAAAATGAATACTCCTTGCATTCCTGAAAAAATATTATCCATAGTTTGTTGCCATATAGCTGGACTACTTGCAACTCCATAAGGTAATCTCTTTGGCCTAAACAAACCTAAGGATGTATTTACTGTACATAATTCTTGTGAAGTTTCATCCATGGGAAGCTGTTGAAATGCTTGTCTTAAATCTAATTTAGAAAAAACACTGCATCCTGACATAGTTGCAAACATGTCTTTCGGATTTGGTAAGGGATGTTGAGCTACTTGCAGTTGTGGATTCAATGTTACTTTGTAATCTCCACATAACCTAACCTGTCCACTTTCCTTCACAATAGGAACTAATGGTGTAGCCCAATCTGAATATGTAACCTTTTCCCAGGAACCTTCATTTTCTAATCTCCTGATTTCTGTTTCAACTGCACTTTACAATGCATACGGTACTGGTCTCGGAGCAAAAAATCTAGGAGAACTGTCAGGTTTCAAAACTAAAATTGCCTTTGCGTTCTTTACTGTACCTATTTTATTTTCAAATACGTCTTGAAACTCTGATATGATATTATCCATAGATATTTCATTTTTGTTTTCATCTTGTCTACCTGCAACCTTCAAAATACTAGGCCAATCTAACTTCAAATACTGTAGCTAATCTAAACCTAGCAAAGTTTGTCCATTACCTTTTACTACTGTTGATGGCATTCTCTCTAATTTCTGTTCTTTGTACTGTACTTCTACGTTCGAAGCACCTATTACCTGAATATCAAAACCATTATAACTTTTCAAAACTCTATTTGTACCTTCTAATAACAAATTAGGAATGCTTTTAGCCATTTTCTCAGACATAATTGATACATCGGCTGCTGTGTCAACTTGCATCAAAATTGGTTTACCATTTATGATTACTTCTACCATGATATGTTTCATTGCACCTTTGTTGACTGAATTTATGCGAAACGCAAAATCAGTTTCTGAACTAACCTGATTATCATGAACATTTTCCGCCTTATTCTCTTGACCCATTATATCAACTGTATCATTTATTTTCTTTGCGTACTGTTTAGGGAATCTACAAGCAGTTGCAAAATGACCCAACTTTCTGCAATTCTCGCATGTCTGTCCAGTAGCAGGGCATTTCTTTGCTTCGTATACAAGATGATCAGTTTTACCACACCTAAAACACTTGGGTTTTTCCTGTTGTTTCTGTGTATAAGCCTGATTCTGATATTTATGAACATTAGTGTTAGGCACTTTTCTATGACTAGGCTTTGACATATTCCTTCTCTGATTCTCATTGGTTTTCCACTTAGAACCTACTGTATTAATTTTAGAATTTTCTATTTTATTGCTTGTAGAACTACCTATTATGTTACTTTGCCTATTTGATGTTTCTAAAGCTCTGCCTGTTATCAATACCTTTTCTAATGTTAAATCTTTATCTTGCAATAATTTCTTTCTTAGCTCATCTGATGTGCAATGTGCAATTACTTAATCTATGATAACATTTTCTAACTCTAGAAATTCACATGAAACGGCTAAATTCTTTAGTCTAGTCACAAATGCATCTAAACTTTCATTTTCTTTCTGATAAGCCTGCGCTGAAAACTGGTATCTTTCAAAAAATTTATTGACCTGAGGAGCAAAATATGTGGTAAGAGCCTTAATTGCAGCTTCACTTGTTTCATCTGTAGGCTGCAAAGTCTTAAACACTTCCCGAACTTCCCTACCTACTGTATGAAGTAATAATGCCTTCTTTTGGGCATCCTTCATGTTCCCTAATGCTTCTAAATAAATCTTAAATTCCTCACACCACTGTTGCCATTGTGTTGCAACAGAATTGGGCTCAGCAGTGATGCTGAAACCTTGTGGGTGTTCTATGTTAAAAGGCATTTTGATTGCTTACCTTAATAATTATGGTAGGTTAAGCTACTGTTCTGCAGTCACAAGTGTACTTCCTACCTACCCAACTTTAAATTTCACCCTTTTGTGTATTTGATGAAATTCCTATTCTGCTGCTGGTAAAATCTCCCTTGGGCGATTTTACTCTTGTCCCCTGATGTAAAAACGGAACTTCTTTAATACTGGCCGTCCTTGTACATAGGGTCTAATGTTTCTCCCTGCTTGTCCGTCGTCCTGAACGTCGCCAGTTTGGGATATGGTACTTTGGTAGGAAGTTCTATTAACCATAATAATTACCTGGAACATAGATGAACAATTGTTAGTAATTATTTCTCAGCTGATCCCATCTCTAGTCGTCAGTTTTGGCTTGATGGGTAATAGGACGTTGGTATTCTTAAAATATACATTTAAAGTATAAATGACTACATTGCTGTGTTTGGTCTGTGACAGCTGACTCCCAAGTGTATATGGAGCGTCTTACACAATCTGACAAACCAAAACATTGCTAAACAAAAGAGCATCGCTCTGAAAAGACTTAAATCCAACTCCAGTACAAAATCATAAAGAATCACATCCTATCTTTGAGGTAATCAACAAATGTTTGAATCCTAATACCAAAACAAATCATTAACTCTTATGTACAAAGCATAACATGTCTTATTCATGCAATATGATGCAATGTTGCGCAATACCTGCAACACTTGAAACAATATAGTACATTATTACAATAATACATAACAAAAACCACCATCATTACTCTAGAAAAATGACCTGGATCATTTTTAACATCGAAAGGAAGAAAATTAAACTGAAATAATTGATCGTCAGCTATAAATGCAGTTTTACAATTACTGTCTTCCTTAATGGGTATTTGATAGTATCCAGATTTTAAATCAACAGTTGTAAAATATTTGCTATCCCGTACTTTCACAAGTAATTCTTCGATTGAGGGCAATCTGAATGCATTATCCTTAGTGACTGCATTCAATTTCCTATAATCAACACACAATTTTACCGAGCCATCCTTTATCCTAACAGCTACAATTGGAGAAGCCCAGGGATATTCGCTCTCCTCTATTATCCCTTGTTCCCTTAATTTATTAATTTCCCTTTCTATCTCTCCCTGGAAATGAATGGGTACCTTATAGGCTTGACTTGATCGGCTCCGCCTGCCCAATTTCAATGCTTAAGGGAAATCGATCAATCCTCCATGGTGGCTCATCTCCAATTGCAATTATATCAGTATATTTATTGACAATGTCACTAACTAGAGGCTGATATTCTGAGGGACATAATTTTCACGCTTGCATAATCAAATTCTGAGTGCGTTCGTCTGTGCGAGCTGGAGTTGTGGCTCCCAACATCCCATTATAAGCAATTTCACATAACTCTAATTCACACACAGAATCACTTCCTAAAACAACTCTTTTATTTGACAAATGAACTATCGTTATATCAGCTCTGTTCTCTTTAATTTCTGTCAAGCCCTCTAATATCATATGGGCCCAATTGTCATGGGGTTCAATAACTACCTTGGTTCCTTCGCAAGAGGGCGACATGTGGTCACAGATATGCTCGTAAGGCTCTGGGGGGACAACACTTCTCCTCTCGCAGGTACAGCTGTTACCCTACTTAAATGTCTCTCCGAGCTAAAACACGCGCTTATTGTCTCATGACTTTCTATCGGCAAAATGTACCCTCCTGCTTTTACTGCAAATTTGATTATTAGATATAAAGTCTATTCCTAGGATAGACTCGATTCCTGGAATTCCCAAGGTGGGCAAGACAAAAAAATCATGTGTGAACTTCACAGACCACACCTTAAACTGGACGATTGATGTATGGTTTATGTGTAGTTTATTTCCTCCTGGCGCATCAAAAACCATGGTTGCCGCTGGCTGTAGTGGATTTGAGGAGAATTTTTTTTCAATCAATGAAACACTGGCTCCCGTGTCAATCAGCGCTCGGATGGATTTATCTTGCAGGTCGATCCTAACTGCTAACATTCCTAGCCGATCATTACGAGATATGGGACATGGGCCGATGACTTCAGGTGCCATGCCGCTGCCCCCTGGTCCTCTTCCTAGTGCTGAGGGGGTGAGGTCTGGGGTACCGACGGAGGTCCCAGTGCCTGCTCTGTCACGTCTGTCGTCACTGCTTTTTCGGCTTTTGCTTGTGATGTCATGGGGGAGGGGCATCGAACTCCCTCGCCTCCCCCTTCCTCTGTTTCCTTTCCCTCGGACGTTGGGCGGGGAGAGGTGTGTGTGTGCCTCAGCCCGCCCGCCCTGGGCGCTTTTTGCTGGCCACTCTCGAGATAGATGACCGTAGGTCTTACAAGTGTAACAGCAGGGGGATCCTTGGGTGGGGCACTCCACTCGTCGGTGCCCCTCTCCCCCTCAGTGCCAACATCTGAAAACTCTGATAATCTGCTGACTGCATTCCCCCTTTCCTCTCTTCGGGGTTCGACTTCCTCTCATGGCTGCCAATTTCTCGGAATCGGCCCCATTATTCCCAGTCATTTTTCTTCTGGCAAACTGTCTAAAATGTTTTGTATCGCACTTACTACGTCTGCTAACGAGCGATTGTCATCGAACAAATAACCACATAAATACGGGTTTACTAATCTGAATATATGTTTACGGGCAATTGCCTTTTTATCACCTTCTGGGAGATTGGCACTCTGGGTAGCAAATGAATCGCAATCTCGAAAAATGCAAGTTGCAAAACTAAGAACGGATTCACCTTCCCGTATTTTACCTTCCCGTATTTTGGGTTTGTAATTTTCTTTTAGGTCTCCCTTTCTCGCATCAGGCAAGGCATACTTCTCGATTAAACGTCGTTTTATCTCAGTATAACTTCTTAAACTTTCTTGTGGCCAACACATTACCTCCATTGCCAGCGCATCTTTCAGCAATCTAATTATTTGAATTGCTTTTTCTTTTTCCCACCACCCATATGTAGCTACTTCAAAGTCTCTCAAAAACACTTCAATTGATTGAAAACCTTCTTTAGGCTGTTGATCACCGAAAGGTCTAACACTTGCCTGGAGTTCTGGCAACTTTTGAACAACGATTTGCGTATCTTCACTCGGCTGTACATATGTACTTTCACTTGTGTGCGTTTGAACTTCTTTTATGTACGTCGGATATGCTGTAGTTGCACTCCGCTCCTGTTCTCGTTTCACCACCAATCTGTTAATTAACTCTTCCAACTGTTCTAACTTATTTTCCAATTCATGCGTTCTAATTTCCTGTCTATATTCTTCATCGGGAATGCTATATCCCACTGCTCCTTCATTCCCATCTACTGCAGTAGCAGTGTCTGCTATGTTAGTCCTTGTGTATCTCGGCATCATGAACTTTTATTTCACCGGCTCAAGAACATCTTCACTCACGGCATACACGAACAGACGTATTTTTTTTTTTCTACACCTGACACCAATATGACCCGTGCAGGCGGATTATGAGACGTTGGCACATGGGTCTTCTTCATTTATTACAAAAGGTTTGTTCGTAAGTACACAATACAAAACTACCCTCTCAGATGAGGGACTTGTCAACTCGAGTGCTCACCGGCAACTAAAACTCCCTTCACTACCAAAATGCAAGGTTTGCAATAATATGCCATGACATCGGATTTTGTGGATTAGTCATGACTATTGAGTTCATTTACCTTGTCGTACAAGACATCTACATACACGAATAAGGACCACACAAGTCCATGACTTGATGCTATACCTACGGGGAAAAAATAGAATTAGTAACCAATAGAAATGAAAATTAAACCAAATTATATACTGACAAATAAATTATATATATATATATATATATATATATATATATATATATATATATATATATATATATATATACTGTATATATATATATATATATATATATATATATATATATATATATATATATATATATATATATATATATATATATATATATATATACATACATACATACATATATATATATATATATATATATATATATATATATATATATATATATATATATATATATATATATATATATATATATATATATATATAATTTATTTGTCAGTATATAATTTGGTTTAATTTCCATTTTTATTGGTTACTAATTCTATTTTTTCCCCGTAGGTATAGCATCAAGTCATGGACTTGTGTGGTATTATTCAAGTCATAATCAACCTGAGTTAGAGAAGAAGAAGACGGATATCCAGATGCTCTATAACTTGACGGAAGGGGGTGCAGAAACATTTGATCATATGTGTGTTACATCAATTTGTGTTCGTATGACTGTTCTGGGCAATGTTTCTCTCGTATGGGATACTGAATATAGTGATGGTCAATTGCTGTATTCTGTACACGTTCGGGCCTTTCGCCAAGAGTATTCCAAGGCGAATATTCCTCAAGGACATCACAACTGATTTGCGTTCTAGCTAAGTGAAGCCTCGGTATGACACACATGCTACCAGGTTTTAGAGGGGATTCCGTCGCTTTGACGACAGTCAAGCTCCCGACGGGAATATGGTGCAAAACCAACCTACCCACCCAAAGACCACCATAAAAAAAAAAAAAAGGAAAACAAAAATACGGCTTGTTTGAGGTTTAGTGCACCTTTTTGTCTGCAGCATCAAATCGTCTCGTTTCCAAAGTATACGTAAAAATAATGTAAGTCAATAACAAAAATGAAAGTATCTTATTACTTAATTGTTTGCACAAACACTAATATTTTAATATGTAAAATATGCATTTCATCCATTCTTTTTTTCATAATATATTTTGAAATGTATTTTTTCTATGATGGTGGCGTTTAGAATATTTGTTTTTTTTTCATAATTTCTATTTTACATTTATTAAATATTTAAAAACATGCAGGACGCTATAAGGTAATTTTCATGCAAATCCAGGAATCTTGAAATAAGTAAATAAAAATTGACAAGACCTTCCTGTATTTCAGGTAGCTGATTTGGTCAATGAGTTTGTATGGTTTAGGGTCATTATGTAGTCATATCTGACAGTTAAACTAGCATTTCTCTATTTATTCCTATTATAGAGTTTGTGATATTCTAGTGTATTTTCATGCATTAATATGTTATTCACGAAAAAATACAATGAGTTTCCTACTGCCATTTTTTCTGTTGGTATCGTTTAGAATAATATTTTTTCTATAATTTGAATTTTATAGTTGATAAATAATTACTAAACATTAAGACAGCAACCATATAATGTTTATGCAAATCCAGGAATGTTTGGATAAGGAAATGAAACGTTGAAATTGATATTCATTTCCTCCATTTCCGGTAGCAGATTTGACCTTCTGAGCCTATGGGGTCTCGGGCCACGTTGTAGTCATATCTGAAAGGTAAGCCACCACATCTCTATGTAGTCTTATTCTTTATAAAATTTGTGATATTTTGGTACATTTTTAATGCATAAATACGTTATTCATGATTAGAGAAAACGATTTTCTATGAAATTTTCCTCATAAAATTCGAACATCAGAAAAAACACATTTATTTTATACTGTATAATTTTGTCCTCTGATATGACAATAACTAACATAACTAGCATATTTTCAACCAATTTCCGTTTTTCGATAATATGAATTTATCACATAAAAGATTTAGGCAGTACCTATTTGATTTATGAACCATTATTTTTTGGAAAAATAATTAAAATAGAAAATAAATAATCATATTTTTCTCCTTTCGGAAAATTTGCTGTAATGATCAACCCCGACCTCTAAATCTCAGGAAATATTACCCAATCATCAAAGAGCATGTACATAATTTTTCTCATGTATTTATATCTTTAGATTTTGAGTAAATATGTAAAGCGGGGTATTTTTTATACTTATTTTTGAAATTTATTTGTAACAAATATTTAATTCGCAGATTTTTTTTCTTACTTCCAAAGGCTGGCGCAAGAATTGAAGAGACAGTTAAAGATGGAAATGGAAGGTTGTTAAAAGGAGAGGAGGCAAGGAAAAGGTGGGCGGAATATTTTGAAAGTTTGGTGAATGTTGAGGATAATAGGGAGGCAGATATAATTGCTGTTGCAGGTGTTGAGGTGCCAGTGATGGGAGATGAGAATGAGAGAGAGATTTCAATAGAGGAAGTGAGGAGAGCACTAGATGAAACGAGAGTAGGAAAAGCATCTGGTATGGATGGTGTGAAAGCTGAGATGTTGAAGGAAGGGGGTGTGACTGTACTTGAATGGTTGGTGAGATTGTTTAATATGTGTTTTGTGTTGTCAATGGTACCAGTAGATTGGGTTTGTGCATGTATTATACCACTATATAAGGGTAAGGGAGATGTGCATGAGTGTTGTAATTCAAGAGGTATTAGTTTGTTGAGTGTAGTTGGAAAAGTGTATGGTAGAATAATGATTAATAGGATTAAGGATAAAACAGAGAATGCAATCTTGGAAGTACAGGGTGGTTTTAGAAGAGGTAGGGGTTGTATGAATCAGATTTTTACAGTTAGGCAGATATGCGAGAAATATTTAGCAAAAGGTAAGGAGGTGTATGTTGCGTTTATGGATCTGGAGAAAGCATATGACAGAGTTGATAGGGAAGCAATGTGGAATGTGATGAGGTTATATGGAGTTAGTGGAAGGTTGTTGCAAGCAGTGAAAAGTTTCTACAAAGATAGTAAAGCATGTGTTATAATAGGAAATGAAGTGAGTGATTGGTTTCCGGTGAGAGTGGGGCTGAGACAGGGATGTGTGATGTCGCCGTGGTTGTTTAACTTGTATGTTGATGGAGTGGTGAGAGAGGTGAATGCTCGAGTGCTTGGACGAGGATTAAAACTGGTAGGCGAGAATGACCATGAATGGGAGGTAAATCAGTTGTTGTTTGCGGATGATACTGTACTGGTAGCAGACACAGAAGAGAAGCTTGACCGACTAGTGACAGAATTTGGAAGGGTGTGTGAGAGAAGGAAGTTGAGAGTTAATGTGGGTAAGAGTAAGGTTATGAGATGTACGAGAAGGGAAGGTGGTGCAAGGTTGAATGCCATGTTGAATGGAGAGTTACTTGAGGAGGTGGATCAGTTTAAGTACTTGGGGTCTGTTGTTGCAGCAAATGGTGGAGTGGAAGCAGATGTACGTCAGAGAGTCAATGAAGGTTGCAAAGTGTTGGGGGCAGCTAAGGGAGTAGTAAAAACTAGAGGGTTGGGCAGGAATGTAAAGAGAGTTCTATATGGGAAAGTGATTGTACCAACTGTGATGTATGGATCGGAGTTGTGGGGAATGAAAGTGATGGAGAGACAGAAATTGAATGTGTTTGAGATGAAGTGTCTAAGGAGTATGGCTGGTGTATCTCGAGTAGATAGGGTTAGGAACGAAGTGGTGAGGGAGAGAACGGGTGTAAGAAATGAGTTAGCGGCTAGAGTGGCTATGAATGTGTTGAGGTGGTTTGGCCATGTTGAGAGAATCGAAAATAGCTGTCTGCTAAAGAAGGTGATGAATGCAAGAGTTGATGGGAGAAGTACAAGAGGAAAGCCTAGGTTTGGGTGGATGGATGGTGTGAAGAAAGCTCTGGGTGATAGGAGGATAGATGTGAGAGAGGCAAGAGAGCGTGCTAGAAATAGGAATGAATGGTGAGCGATTGTGACGCAGTTCCGGTAAGCCCTGCTGCTTCCTCCGGTGCCTTAGATGACCGCGGAGGTAGAAGCAGTAGGGGATTCAGCATTATGAAGCTTCATCTGTGGTGGATAATGTGGGAGGTTGAGCTGTGGCACCCTAGCAGTACCAGCTGAACTCGGTTGAGTCCCTGGTTAGGCTGGAGGAACGTAGAGAGTAGAGGTCCCCTTTTTTGTTTGTTTCAATTGTTGATGTCGGCTACCCTGCCAAAATTGGGGGAAGTGCCTTTGGTATATGTATGTATGTATGTACTTCTAAAGGAACGTTTAGTAATATTTGAACAACTTCAGTGTAAAAAGGAAATCTATAATGATTGGGATAAAATAATTTCTTATTTAAATCAAGGCTGAGGAAATAACAATAACTCTTCAGGGTTAATGTAAATTAATAGTATTAAAGTGTGGTCTGAGGTCGCAAGATGTAACCTCCAGATACAGAAGACCTAACTCCTCCCCACACAGTTAACTTGCAACTTATACTAAAGACTCCAGTATATGAATCCCTTAGTCATTAATGATTATTTTGGAGAATTCTTTGTTGATTTATGAGAGAATGACACAGTTTTTGTTTTGGCCTCTAAGGGGGATGGAAAAGGCCACACTGCATAATTACTTGCTATGACTCATTAATTAAACTATATACACTATATATTGAATATGAAAATCTGCAATATATTGCTCTAAGCTGTCAGAATAAATGAAAAAGGTAGTTCTATATTTTTCTCACTCTTATCATTTCACTTTTAGCACAAAGATATCATTAGCGTATAACTCAACTATTTGTACCACCCAAAAATTCGATTATATATAGATATATAGTAACAGAAAATGAATATTTTCAGAAATTTATTTGGAAGCAGAAGGTCACTGCGCATCTACAGACAATACAGAGTAAAATGCGCAATACAACAATAATGGCTGCAGTGCATATTGCATATCCTGGTACATGTCTCCAACGCATAGATATAGCAAAATTGATCAGACACTCGTTTCACCCACTCTCTCTCTCTCTCCCCCTTCGTATCTTCCATACTTCATGAAACACGTATCGACTTGGATATTAGCAAGAGGGACTTGTATATCTTGTTCACTCAGACTATATGTAGGATTGAATCAAATATAAATGATAACATGGTTATTCGGTTGATGGTAAAAGTGGACTTGAAGATGCTCTTTCATGTGCTTAATTGTTTATGTAAATACATTATTTCACTTATATTTTTTTGTATTTAGCTAATTGAGACGTTACTTCGTTACTCTGATAAGATTGTAGTATCCCCTATCAAGTTCTGCTTTATCAAGTCCTTATCTAATAATAATAATAATAATAATAATAATAATAATAATAATAATAATAATAATAATAATAATAATAATAATAATAATAAATATATAAAACTAAGAGAAGATAAATAGAATAGAAACGGTGATGGAAAACGTGATTTTAGGAATATTCGACGTAAACATATTTGCTACCGGAAAATTCGCCTCCCGAATTTTAACTGTAGGAAAGTTTGGGGTATAGGATTTCGGCTGTAGGACAAATGTAACGAATCTCTTGTTTCGATACAGGAACATTGCAAACAGAAAGCCCTTATCTTGATCGGTTTCTTCTGGAGTAAAATCCAATATTTACTTTAATATGTGAAGCACCCTGTTGTCATGTATATCTGGCTCACAATATTGTTACCTTGATTTCAACAAAGTACCTTGATATCAAGTATAACTGGATCACACTAAAGTTATTTGATCTTTACATTTTGATTAACGAAGTACCTTTTTATATAACTAAAATACCAAAATTAAATAATGGATTGGAACACTAAATGGAATAAAGTTAAATCTTAAACTGTTCAAATTTCTTTATTCATTCGACATATTTTTTTTCTTCTTTTTTACAGTCAACCAACAAAAAGGGTGTATCAAAAGGGAAAGTACCAGAGGCGGTCTGAAAATTATTTGATGGTCTTAAACGTTACAGAATAGATAATGAATACGGTGAAAAAATACATGGGAATGTAAAAACAAAGAATCTAAAGGTATAGTGCATACCGCAAAAAATAATCTATCTAATGCAAAACATTCGGCGATCATTGAATCTATCTATCTCATCCATCAAAACCAAAAGTTTATGAAGCAAAAAAAAAAAAAAAAAAAAAAAAAAAAAAAAACACACACATTTGTCGCTAATTCGCACACTTCTGCGCGGTCGTTAATTGCAGAAATTTTATCTAGTTTAGATAACAATGCATTGTCTTTGGTACCGACCTCATAGCATTTGGCTCGCAATATTAGGGGTTGGAGGGAGAAGAAAAGCCAAGCTCACTGATCCCAACTTGGAAGAAGTGGGTATGCAATACCTGAAGAATACAGATTTCCTGTCAATGGCGAGAACTTTCTATTGTATGATATTGGTGAAGATAATCACGAAAGAATTTTAGTGTTTAGCACTCAAGCTGATTTAGAAGACCTTCCTGATAAAAATTGGACTTTTGATGGCACTTTTGAATGCAGCCCAGATATATATGATCGGTTATTCATGTTACATACTGCCATAAAATATATTAGCGGACCATGTCTTTTTGTTTTTTACCTAATAAATCACAAGTAACATGCAGCACACTTTTTAGCCCCTTGGAGGTCCTACGCCCACAATAACAGCCCGAAACCTTAAAGGTTCATTTCGAGAGAGCTATTACCAATGATTTCAGTGATACATTTCCAACAATAAATATAACAACTTGTTCATTTCATACGGCTAAGAATATCTATTGCCACATTGTAGATAAAGGTTTAAATTCATGTCATCTTATGGACGCCAAATTTAATAACAAACTAAAAAGGTTCACTGCATTAGCATTTCTTCCCGTGTGCGATAATGCTAGTATATAGAATTTGGGAAGGAATGCATTGAGGTCAAGACAACTTGATTTCTGTTGGGCTAAACAACAAAGATGAAATAAAAGATCACCAAAAAAGATCATAACTGATTGCTTCGAAAGACGAGGACGAGAATCTACGCGGTCGAAGCCCAGTGAATTTGATCGCATACACAGTACACAACTAAATTATATCAACATCCAATACAAATGGAAATTCTAGCAGGTAAAGGTGAATACAATAAATGCTTTATAGGGCTTCATTAATGAGTCGCTTTTCTGGCATTCACTATTGCAGTAATCAGACATCATCATCATCATCATCATCATCATCATCATAATAATAATAATAATAATAATAATAATAATAATACAGACCTGTGTCCATAGTTTTATATCATCAAGAGAGAGAGAGAGAGAGAGAGAGAGAGAGAGAGAGAGAGAGAGAGAGAGAGAGAGAGAGAGAGAGAGAGAGAGAGAGAGAGATTATTTTTCTTACTGATAGCACTTTAGTGCTATTGGTAAGAAAAATAATCCCTTTAGCTTCAAAAACTTCCACAGCGTTAATGAGGCACAAGGACCTTCAAAAAATGTTTTATCTAAAGATGATAAAAGGATATCACTGGGTTTTTATTTTCCCTTTTAATCTTGTGATCATTTATTCCTCTTCACATCTAACATTTTCTCCATCTTTGCTCATATAAAAGAAGAAATATTGTTTGATGAAAAGGGAAAATAATAGGATTTGACAGGAAGTTAGAATACAAATTAAGATATCATGCCAAAACAACCATAGAAGCATGAAAGGGGCAAGAGTACAGGATAATAATGGTGTAGATTGAACGCTGATATTAGTGCAAAGGGGAGGTGAGGAAAAAGAAAAAAAAAATGAGGGGTGGAAAAGACGTTAGAAAAATAGGTAAAAAACACCGCATATTCGAAGCAAGGGAAAAGAGAGTGATGAGTAAGAAAGGGAGAAAATAGCATATGTAAGGGAAGGGAAGGACAGCGAATGTTTGAAATGAATAAAAAAGGAGCAGAATCGGAATGAAGTCTACATTGGGACTTTGGCCGTTCCCTGTTCTCTTGCGTCTATCAGCCTAGGAATTTTCTATCGCTTCGTTTGAGGATATGAGGAAGTGACTCCTTTCTCGAAATAGATCTGTGGACAGCTTCCTAGACAAGAAAATGCAGAAAAGCTTTTAATTCTTAAGAGACTAGTAATGTTTATGGAAGATTTACCTTATCTCTCAGATATTTGTTCCAAAGACACTATACGTGTATCCTCTGAAATTATCCGATCACCGCTGAGAGCTATACAAAGAATTTGCTGTTTTCCGTAGTTTCTCACCTTGAGGGGTCAGTAGTTGGGGGGAGAGGAGTAATGCAAGC
This sequence comes from Palaemon carinicauda, assembly GCF_036898095.1. NCBI lineage: Eukaryota > Metazoa > Arthropoda > Malacostraca > Decapoda > Palaemonidae > Palaemon > Palaemon carinicauda. The sequence continues at coordinate 30,044,825 of NC_090750.1, read as the reverse complement.
ATTTCACCTTATGCAGTACAATGAAGGTATTATTTGGTCTTATACTATACCTCCGTTTCCACTTCCTTCCATAAAGCTTGCTGTCTTAGTTCTTTTAACGTATACCTCATGGTGCAACCAAAAGTTTTTTTCTAGTTGCACCTGGAGCTGAATGGTAGCCCAGGCTCCAGCATGGGTCAATACGCCCGAAAGACACGTCTGATTGGTATACTTGAAGCTGAGGAAGACCTTGATGTGCCTATGAATGAATTAAATATGTTTGAAGTTGAATACAACGGAATAACTACCGAGATGATATTGGCCGAAAATGAAGTGACTCCCAGAATACTTGCGGGATTATTTTGTAGATTGTGGCGTGAAGAGACAAAACCTGATGAAAGGGAGCTAGGAGTGTTTGTGAAAATAGCAAAAAAGGAAATCTGATGGACTGCAACCATTACAGAGGCATTACACTTACGTCAGTTGTCAGGAAAATATATAGTATACTTATACTAAAGAGACTAGAGAGAAAGATTTATGAAAAGCTGGAGAGATGAACAAGCAGAATTTAGATAAAGTAGAAGTTTTAATTTACAGACATGTTGTACAGCCATTTGTAAAATATAGAAATCCACTTTTGATGGTATTTGTGTACTATTAAAAGGCCCTTGATAGTGTGCACAGGCCAATTTTGTGAAGGGTACTGTGTTATTATGGAGTGCCTCTTGAATATGTAAATTTTATCAAATCTATTCATGAGCTTAGCAAGTGCATAGTTAATGTTAGTGGAGTCCCATCAAATGAATTTCCGGTGAATAGTGGAGCACTCCAAGGGAATGGGTTGTCACCTATGTTGTTTATCCTCCTTATGGATTTTGTAATACATCGAACAGTTGAGGATGGTGGAAAAGGATTTGTGTGGATTGGTGATAGTAAATTATCCTATCTAGAGTATGCTGATGGCAGTGTCCTTATTAATAGAACACCACAGTATTTCAATGCTTGCTTACCTATATGCATGAAATACCTTATGAGGTTGGGTTCAAGATATATAGAAGAAAAACAGAGATGATGAGAATGAAATATGCTATGGAAGATGAAATATCAGTGTAAGGAGAAAGGATTACTGGGGTAGAATCATTTGAATATTCAGGAACTATGATCCCTAATACAAGGTCTTTAGAATTGGAGTTTAATGAAAGATTAAAAAAAGAAAATCAGACAATGGCTATATTCAGTAAAATTTGGAAATAAAATCATCTAAAATTACATATAAGAGTCAGGTTATATATCAGTCTATTGAGATCAGTCTTAGTGTATGGACATGGCTTGTGGTATGGCGATGAAACATATTCAACCGTTTTGTAGATTAGAGAACAAAGTTACTCAGAAGAATATTGAGAGCTGAATGGCAGGCCAGGATTTAAAATGAAACTATAAGAGAGAATACTCGAGTGTCATATGTAGATGATATCATGGTGAGGGGTGGATGGGGATACTCCTCGCAGGCCCCAAGAGAGATTAGTTCACCAAACTTTAAACTGGGCTACATAAGGTACTAAAATAGTTGGAATGAATGGTGAAGTATTGAATTAGAAGCTTAAGATAGAAATGGCTGTGGAAATCTAACCGATGCCGTTTGCATCCATAGGCCTAGGACGAGATGATGATGAATTTATATATATACTATATATATATATATATATATATATATATATATATATATATATATATATATATATATATATATATATATATATATATATATATATATATATATATATACACATATATATATATATATGTATATTTATATATATATATATATATATATATATATATATATATATATATATATACACACATATATATATGTATATTTATATATATAAATAATATATATATATATATATATATATATATATATATATATATATATATATATATATATATATATATATATATATATATTAGTAAGTTGGCCAGGGCACCAGACATCCATTGAGATACTACTGCTACAGAGTTATAGAGTCCTTTGACTGGCCAGACAGTACTACATTGAATCCTTCTCTCTGGTTACGGTTCATTCCCTTTGCCTACACATACACCGAATAGTCTGGCCTATTATTTACATACTCTCCTCTGTCCTCATACAGCTGACAACACAGTGATTATCAAACAATTCTTCTTCACCCAAGGGGTTAACTACTACACTGTAATTGTTCAGTGGCTACTCTCCTCTTGGTAGGGGTAGAAGACACTCTTTAGCTATGGTAAGCAGCTTTTCTAAGAGAAGGTCACTCCAAAATCAAACCATTGTTCTCTAGTCTTGGGGTAGTGTCATATCCTCTGTACCATGGTCTTCCACTGTCTTGGGTTAGACTTGCTTGAGGGTACACTTGGGGACACTATTCTATCTAATTTCTCTTCCTCGTGTTTTGTTAAAGTATTTATAGTTTATTTAGTAAATATTTATTTTAATGTTGTTACTGCTTTTGGAATATTTTATTTTCCCTTGTTTTTCGTTTCCTCATTGGGCTCTTTTCCCTGTTGGGACCCCTGGGGTTATAGCTCCTGCTTTTCCAACTATGGTTGTAGTTTAGCAATTAATAATAATAATAATAATAATAATAATAATAATAATACATATACATATATATATATATATATATATATATATATATATATATATATATATATATATATATATATATATATATGTACATATATATATGCATACATATATATATATATATATATATATATATATATATATATATATGTGTGTGTGTGTGTGTGTGTGATTGTTTTAGGTATATGCACAGTATATAAAGATAGTGCGACTGAGAGAGGAATTAGACTAAGATACCCAATCTCTCCTAAATTATTCACAGTATGCCTAAAGAAATTTTCAAAAATTTAGATTGGGAAAATGGGGGAATTAACATTATGAATGAATACCTTAACAATTTAAGATTTGTAGATACCATAGTTCTGTCTCTTTTTAGTGAATCATAGGAGGAATTGCAAAAGATGATAAAATTTCTGTATAGAGAGAGCAGAAATGTGGGACTGAAAATTAATATGAGTAAAACTAAGATAAAGTTCAATGATAATGCAGAGACGATAAATAGGTGCTATGGACGAATCTATATTTTTAATGAATATACATACTGTACTTAGGACGGACGTTATTTTGTTCCTAAGAAAAATTAAACAAATTCAAGCAATGATACAATATTATACACAAAGGTGAAGTAACGAAGTGAAAAAAAAAAAAAAAAAAGCGGCCATAATAGTACAGCTCTTGTTTCGTTGAAAGGGTACTTTAAAAACTTTGACTATTCTGGCTTGTATGGGGTATTGAATATCGCTTCACAAGTGGTCCTTTTATTTACTTTCTTTTTCCTCTTTATAGAATTCTTTACTGATTACAAGATATTTCATTATGAATTGTTAGAGCATTAGAAACATCTCTGATTGCTTTCAACCAGGTCTTCCTCTTCCTTTATATTTGGAGTAACAGAAATATATTTCATTCCCTTTGACCTTGTCTTCCTCTGCCCTCACTGTTTGCGAACTAGAAATATGTGTTTCCCTTTGACCTATTCTTCCTCTTCCCTCATTTTTGAGTACTTTAAAAATATATTTTATTACAGGAAATATCTTTCATTTCTTTTAACTTTGTCTTCCGCTCCCCTCATTTTATTCAGTATTATAAATATCTTTGATTCCTTTTAATCTTGTCTCCCTCTTCGGTATACAGGAAATATGTTTTTATTTATCTCAACGTCGTCTTCCTCTTCTCTCCTTTTTAGTTCCAGAAACATCTTTCATGGCTTTTTTACATTGACTTCCTTTTTCCTCATTTATTGAGTACTAGAAATACATTTTAATCTTGTCATCCTTATCCCTCTTTTTTGAGTACTAGAGATATCTTTTATTCATTTTAATGTTGTCTTCCTTTTCTCTCATCTTTTAAATACAAGAAATATATTTTATTCATTACTTCGTTGTCGTAATTTTCTCCCATTCTTTATTACAAGAAATAGCTTTCATTCCTTTTAACCTTGTCTTACTCTTTCCTCATTTTTGAGTTCTAGAAACATTAATAATTCATTTTAACCTTGTCTTCTTCTTCCTTCCTTTTTTGAGCATTAGAAATATATATCATTCCTTCAAACATTGTCTTCCTCTTACCTATTTTTTGAGTTCAGTAGATGAAATATATTTTGTTCCTTTTAACCTTATCTTCCTCTTCCCTCATTGTTTGATTGCTAAAAATATCTTTAATTTACTTTAACCTTGTCTTCCTCTTCTCTCATTATTTGAGAACTAAGAATATCTCTCATTAATTTTAACCTTGTCTTCCTCTTCCTTAATCTTTCAGTATTAGATACATTTTTCATTCCTTCTAACATTGTCTTCCTCTTCGCCATTTGAATACTAGGAATATATTTCATTCATTTTAACTTTGTGTTCCTTTTTCCTTCATTTTTCGCGTACTACAGTTATCTTTCATTCCATTTAACCTAGTCTTCTTAATCCCTTAATTTTTTAATACTAGAAATATCTTCCATTCATTTTAACCTCGTCTACTTCTTCCCTAATTTTTAATACTAAAATATCTTCCATTAATTTTAACTCTATTTTCCTCTTCCATCATTTTTTTGTACAAAAAATATCTTTCATTCATTTTATCTTTATTGTTGTCTTCCATCTTTTCTTTATTACTAGCAATATCTTTCTTTCGCTTTAACTATGGTTTCTCTTCCCTCGTGTTTTTTGTACAAGAAATAGCTTTCATTCCTTTTAAATTTGTTTTCCTCTTCTTCATTTCTTGAATAATAGAAATATATTTCCTTAGTTTTAAACTTGTCTTCCTCTTCCCTCGTTGTTTTAATTTTAGAAATATCTCCCATTCATTTTAATTGTCGTCCCCCCCTCATTTTTTATTAGAAGAAATATATCTAATTCCTATTATCCTTGTCTTCCCTTTCCCATATGTTTTGTGTACTAGAAATGTCTTCCGGTCATTTTAACTTTGTTGTCTTCTTCCCTCATTTTTAGCAGCTAGAAATTTCATTGATTCCTTTTAACATTGTCTTCTTCCCTCATGTTTCGAGCCCTAGAAATATTTTCCATTCCTTTCAATTTTGTCGTCATCTTCCCTCATATTAATACGAAAAAATATCTTTCATTCCTTGTAGCATTGTCTTCCTCCTCCTTCATTGTTTGAGTATTAGAAATATTTTTCATCTATCTTAACCTTGTCTTCCTCTTCCCTTGATCTCTGAGTACTAGAAATATGATTCATTCATTTTAATGTTGTCTTCCTCTTCCCTAATTTTTAATACCAAAAATACATTTCATTTATCTTAACATTGTTTTCCTCTTAACTTATCTTTGAGAGGTAGAAATACTTTTGATTCATTTGAAACCTGCCTTCTTCTTCCTTCTATTTTTCGTATAAGAAATATATTCAATTCACTTTAACCTTGCCTCCCTTTTCCCCAATTTCTTAATACTAAAATAATTCTCATTCATTTTAACCTCATCTCCCTCTTCCCTCTTCCTTCCTTCACTAATAGAAATATCTTTCATTCCTTTTAAGCTTGTCTTTCTCTTCCTACATTTTTTAATGCTACAATATTTCTCATCCATTTCAACGTTATCCCCCTCTTCCCCCTTCTTTCAATAATAGAAATATTTTTTTTCTCTTAAGCTTGTCTTCCTATTCCGTAATTCTTTAAATAATAGAAATATCTGCAATTAGTTTTAACCTTGTTTTCCTCATCCTTCATTTTAAGGCAAGTCACCTTTTCCCAAGCCGAGACTGCTGTCTGCATTCTAAGAAGGTTTTTTCCTTTTCGCTCGCTTCAACATGAAAGTCTTTTACGTTCAACGTTTCTTTAGCTCTTTGATGGAACTGCTTTCTGGAGAGCGAGTCTGCAACTCCATTTCGGATAAAGACTCAATTCTGGCACAAGTAAGTTGCAACGTCCAGTTTCTTGAGAACTAAAAAACAAGAGATCTCTCTCTCTCTCTCTCTCTCTCTCTCTCTCTCTCTCTCTCTCTCTCTCTCTCTCTCTCTCTCTCTCTCTCGTAATTCTTATTTTTTTGTATTGCTACAGAACAATAAGCCCTCTTCAAGACATCTGTAATGATGTTGTCATCATTGTTTGGAAAGGTTTGGATGCATACTCAAGATTATTAAAACATAACATATTTTCAAAACACGAGCCC
>NC_090750.1:30026100-30028600 GCF_036898095.1 Palaemon carinicauda | reverse complement strand
CTGTCCCAAAAGCTTCACAGAGATCCGAAGTTAGGGCTAGATTATATGATGGTAGTATGAGAGGAAAATAAATTAAGGGATAGTGTGTCTGCAAATGTTTTGGAGGACAACTATTTAGTCTATGAAAAAATGTTGAGATGTTTGAAAGTTATTATTAAACCAATTCTACTTTATGGCTATGAACTGGGATAAAAGAATGATATTAGGAGTTTCTAAGATGAAATGTGTGCATGGAACATGAGGCACGAAAATAATTGGGAGTTGAAACATTTTGATATGCATAGAAGGGTGGGAAGGATGGAAGAGCGAAAATGGCGGAGAATATATGACCATATGGGACAAATGGAAGGCATTAAATTGGTAAAGGGAAAATATCATTCTGAAGTGTTCGGTGGAAGAAGTAGACATTAATCGATCAAGAAAGAGGAATTTGAAAGGAGGTGCAAGAATTCGCTTAAAGCAATAGTGAAGGAGAGAGAGTTAATGCGGTCGACGTCATGAAGGTAACCTTACAGTATATTTCAATGTGTAAGGGAAAGTATCTTTACAGATGGTTCATCCTTGGTTCACTAGGTATGATAGTGATCATTATCTCTATCTTTTGTTTTTTATAGATCCACTTTTTACGAACAAAACGGAATTTTGCACACTTATAGTATAAGTATACACAAGCAAACACTCACACAACCACACACGCACACACACACACACACACACATATATATATATATATATATATATATATATATATATATATATATATATATATACATAAATGTATATGTGTATATGTATATATATATATATATATATATATATATATATATATATATATATATTTATATATGTATATGTATACATATATATATATATATATATATATATATATATATATATATATATATATATACATAAATGTATATATATATATATATATATATATATATATATATATATATATATATATATATATATATATATATATATATATATATATATATATACATATGTATATATATATTTATATTATCTTACAAAGATGGTCTTCATGGAAGTAGAATATTTCATTTACATATTTTATTTGTGTTTTTAAAAGATGTATAGCCAGCTCGTAAGGTGAGTTCCACTCATGTATGATTAGGTAATGTATGTAGATTACATAAAACTTTCGTCATTTATCTAACTGTATTTTCATTCAGTTTTGTATTTGTAAATTCACGTTATTTCAAAGAATTAACTTTCTATTTCATATAGTTTTGTTACGAAGTTCATGTAATTCTTGTAGGTATTCTGTATGACACACACGAGGTATGAGCACAAGGGATTACGTCATTTTTATGTTCCCACGTGGCTAGAAAAGACAGGAAAATTCTAAAGTTAGTTTTATCTTTTTTTCTAAAGTTCAAAGAGGAAGGTGGGTGTAGTTAGCTGAGAGAGAGTTGCCTCGCCACGCACATTAGTACCCATCCTCGACTTGAGAAGTTGGCAACCTTGGACCTGTAACCCTGCCTGAAAGCTTCCAGGCAATGTCCTGGGAGGTTTTAGATAAATTAAGTCAATACATATAGGCCATAGCAATGCATATGAAGCAGATGTGATTCAGCTGTACCAACCGTGTGTCACACGATCGTACATAAATTATTTTGTATATATTATGCTTGTATCTGCGCTCTTCCCTCGCACTAAAAAGAACCTGAATGATCATGTCTCCGGTTTTGCTCTGTAACATTGTCTGTCTCTCGAACATGTTATGTCCTGTTGCCTTGAGGTTTTGTATATAAAGGAGAGTGTTCCTTAATAAAGTACTCAGTTGATTGCTTCCTGCCTTTGAGTCACAACCCTTCTCTCGGCTCGTCACATTGGTGACCCCGGAGCGACTCGCTCCTCCCGCCTTCACCCCCCCCTCCCCCACCGCCTCTCATCGTTACTATGACGCCGTCAACACATACCCTCTGCAGCAGTACTCGCCGTCGCCAGCCGCCCGTATAGCAACGCTTTTTCAGCTCTCTCAACAACCGTTGGGGGAACAAAGGGCTTTGCTCACCCTCGGGAAAATGACCAGTATCACTCGCCGGCAACCTGCCACGGACGGCTCTCCTCATGAGGTGAACCTACTTCGTGCCCTTATGGACAGCAACTTCATGATCATCAGAACCTCCATCAACACCTCCACTCGTGACGAAGAGGATACCTATTCAACTTCAACCGAAGCTGACGACTGCCGTAGGACACACACGCCTATGAATGCCGTAGGACATACACGCCTATGAATGCCGTAGGACATACTGTACATGCCTACCCCGTGACGAGCCGGAGCAGCAACAACGCCACTCATCATCCTCCACTCGCTCGCGCCCCAACCAACGACTTCTACAGCCACTCACTGCCGCTAATCGGCGCAGTTTTTGCAGTTTTTACTACTACCTCTCCAGATTCAGGGCACTCATTTAACATGTTCAGTATGTCATTTTTAGAGGGGGAGCCATGTACCAACCGTGTG
>NC_090750.1:29971100-30021100 GCF_036898095.1 Palaemon carinicauda | reverse complement strand
ATATATATATATATATATATATATATATGTATATATATATATATATATATATATATATATATATATATATATATATATATATATATATATATATATATATATATATATATATATATATATATATATATATGTTTGTGTGTGTGTATATAGATGTATAAATTCAGCAGCATCAGTATCATCTCGTCCTATGCCTATTGAAACAAAGTGCTTTGGTTAGATTTCGATAGCCGTTTCTGTCTTTAGCTTTTAAATATATATTTCTCCATTCATCATCTCTTAATTCACACTTCATAGTCCTGAGCCATGTAGGCTTGGGATCTTAAAACTCTTCTAGTGCCTTGTGAAACCCGGTCAGAAGTTTCGTGAACTAATATCTCTTGGAGGAGTGCAAAGAGCAAGTGTAAACTATCTCCAGCTAGCCCTCATCCACATGTGGTTGTTGAGTAATCTCTCTTATAGTATCATTTCAAATCCTGTCGTGCCCTTTAACTCCCGATATTCTTCTGAGGACTTTGCCAGTGGGAAATTCACGTGAAATAATCCATCAAAGTTAGCGGGGAATTCATGGGAACTAATCCGCCAAAGTCATCGGCTGTAGAAATCAATTCCACTAATCCGGGAAGGGTTGGTTAGAGCAAGGTCTATTGATATAAGAGGTCTTCTCAGGCCACCTTAGTGCGCAGGTAGCCGGATGGTGGGAGTCGGGTGGGTCAGAGCAATGAAGTCACTCAGACTTAACCGTGGCTGAGTAAGCTGTGGAACTTCCATAAGAAAATTAAGGAACCATGCTTTTTACTTTGTATTTTTCAATCTTTTCGAAGATTTATATTTTATTCTTTTAAGATAATAAAAGTAAGATTACAAATACATAACTTTATTACACTCAAACACCCAAACAAATATTTGATGATGTAAATCACTGAAATTTGTCAAGCAACAGACAGTTTAAATTCATAAAATAAATAATGATATATACACAATATATATTTCAGTTATGTTCTATATCACGTTGCAAGCTTTTTCATTTTATTCTGCGCTTTTCTTGATGAACTAATATTCCTATTTAAAACACGAATTCTAGAAAATGTACATCTAACAAAAAATTTAATCACTTCGTATGGTAATGGGATATCATTGCTTTTAAATCACTCGTTAATTAAATCAGTCAACTTATCTGTCGCTCCTTTTCCAGGTTTTAGATATTTTTCCCTATGATGACAAAGAAACATTTTTTTCATCATTTTTAAATGCACCAAAAATTCTTCGCTTGGTTGCATTAGTTTTCCATCTCTTGCACTTATGGTACCAATCCACGTGCCATCTCCCTTCGTTGCTGCAGTTCCAAGGAATTCATATTCAGGAAACTTACGAGCTATATAACCCCCTACGTATTGTAAGCCTCCATCTTCCATCGCTTTCCCTAATGCTTCTTTTTTCAGTGTCAAATTCTACATATTCATCATTTTGCAAATCATTAACAAATTCCACTGGCAAACAAAACAGCATTGCCGATAGACTCAGCTCTTTTTGAATAGAAGTTTCTTCATCTACAAAGGATGCGCTTTGTTCAACAGGAAAACTGTAAAATGAGCCTGACGTCATCATATCACTATTGCAACTTTCAACGTTGCAGTTTGATCCTCTCAGTTTGCTGTCTTTTCCTAGAATGTGGGCTCTGACTCGGTGCTTAAATGCGACGGGTGATGGGTGTTGATGGCATGCACCCATCTGTCTTATGCAGCCAAAAAAGTGTTCAAGACCATCTTGATTTAGCCTATAAGTGAGAATATATGATGTATCTAATTTAGCTTTGACCATTTTCAGCAACTTCATTAGAGAATTGCACGATATGATTAAGCCTTTATGTAAAGGATAGAACCTATTGCTTTTAATTACTTTCATTTCTTTAGGTACTCGAATCATATCTTGCAACGTTTTATTTTGTAGGTCCAGATTCATCCCATAGGCATTTCTTGATGGCTTCCTATCACGAGGTACTCGAGAATTGAATAAATCGAACCAGGTATCTACAAGATATATAAACTGAGTTGTGGTTTCCCAATGCTTATCTTCAAGCAGACCTTTGTTACCGAAGTACTGCAGGCATTTATATGTGGTTTCGGACAGTAATTGCACCGCTAGTTTAACATTCATGCGTTGCATACCCATAACATTGATGTGCTTTTCAGAGAGTTTATGTGCTGTCCGTAGATAACTTTTGTTTTTCATAATTAACTCCCTGACTGAACCACAAAGAGCAAACCTATCTCCCGACAATACAAATCCATGATCAAGAAAATTATTCCTAATGAGTTTTATTAGCTGCGGTGCATCGGCAAACACATGTATTTCTCTGTTATCATCTACCGGGTTAACAAATGCAGAATTGTCTATATCAATGCCTAAGGAATTCCACAAACTGATATTTCTTGATCCTAAGTCACTAACCATGGCTACTACAGGAAACCCAGCTTTCTCAACCCGAATAATCAATTTAAAAAGGAGATTTTTTTTTATGTTAGTGTCGAAATTATCAGCTTTAAAGTGTTCACTACATATCTGAGCATTTTCCTCATTAAAAAGATCTCGTTTGCACAGCTGAATCCACGTTTTCCTTGTAATGATGTCCTTGGGGAATTTATGAAAAGTGAGATCCTTACTTTTCCTCTACATGAGAAGCATCTGAAAACTGCACAATTACTGGGCATTTTGTTATATATAAAACAGCTTTAATCAGCAAGGCGGAAGTGTATACCACGTTTGCTTATAAACAAGTGCCCTGTCAAGGGGTGATCGACCTTTGGTATGCTTGGGTGGAAATAGTCTATAGACCTTGGCCGCACCTACAGGTCCTGCCTACGTCACAGTCTGTACCTGCGCAGAAGAGTCATAGTTTTGGTCGGGGTTGAGAAGACCTCCTTAATCTATAGACCTTGGGTTAGAGAGAGAAACGCAGACACCCTAATCCTGTGGCGAAACCTTATGGCTCAACGGAGAGGTAGGAGCTGTCTGGACAGACTCCCGGAGGCAATTGGTGATTGAAATGGTTCGTTCGTTCGTTCTTTCACCCAGATTGCCCGGAATATACATCTGAGCAGGGGCACTTTACTCATTGCCGTAGCCCCAAAGGCTCATACAGAATGTGCTCTCAGTTTTGCAGCTGCTCTGTACCATGAGCGTAACTGCAGATGTGAATTTTTTCTTATGCTAATAACTTTTCTGGGAACCGCACTTTTCAAACGAAGCAGCTTGCTCTCAGCACAACTCGGAAGGTAGGCGCAGTTATTCAGCCCTAAGAGCGTGATTGTAGGGAGCAAAAATCCAGGCCCATCGAGAAACCAAAGGAGAAATTCTAGTGGTAGAGCAAGTCCCAATGAGTAGAAGAGACTGGGAGAGGAGTGAACGATTTTCAGTAGGAGTGAACAGAAGCAGTTCTAAGCAAAAAGCTTATCCCTGTACTAGAGGAGGGGAAACAATTGGGGAAAAGAGACTGCATATCGAGAGAGTGAATCTGTAACACAAAACAGATTTTGGAATCAAGGTGGATGACTAAAGGGATAAATTTTTCTAGGGGCAAGGGGCCTACTTGGCGAGTAAGGGATGCTATAAGCCCAGGGGCTCCAACAGGAAAAATAGCCCAGTGAGGAAAGGAAAGAAGGAAAACTTAGAATATTTTTAGAACAGTAACAACATTAAAATAAATATTTCCGATACAAACTATAAAAACATTAACAAAACAAGAGGAAGAAAAATAAGATAGAATAGTGTGCCTGAGTGTACTCTCAAGCAAGAGAACTCTAACCCAAGAGACAGTGGAAGACCATGGATTGACTATGGGAAGGTATATATGTGTTTTTTGGTATGGTGGTGATGACTGGATGAGAAAAGGAAGCTGGAACCATGGACGTGGGTCCTCTCTGCAGCTTGAGGGGAGCTTCGGCTGTTGGGGTCCGTGTAACGGTCGTAATGTCCTGATTCATGGCAGTTCTGGCTTGTAGAAAGAGGCAGCGAATTTACATTGGCTGCCTTCAGCAACAGGGACGGAGCAATTAGTGACGTAAGCCAGAAGTGCCATATATAAGGACGTTACATCCCTACTTGCTCTGCACCTGGCACTGGGGGTGCCCAATTTCTACAAGCCATACCTTCCATGAATAAGGACGTTGCCAGCACCATTTCCACTTGTCCAGCCAGAGGATGGGAGGTGATACGTCTTGAAACGCGTTGCTGTATACTGCACTTTATTTAATTTGTGTATTTACTTTGTAATCTCTTCATTAAATCCGATTTAAGACCTTCCTTGGATTTACCTACCTTTTGATGAAAGAGGAATTTTGCCCTGTTACTGGCATAATGCAGTAATGCTGAAAAGAAAATCCTCAGATCTATTGAGAAGATAGAATACAAAATCAATGCTACTGAGGCAGCGATTATATTTAATGAGACATGCTTTGAAAAGAAGTTAATATCCAAAATATCAATATTATTATTATTATTATTATTATTATTATTATTATTATTATTATTATTATTATTATTATTATTATTATTATTATTCATTCGATCAATGCAGCCATTAATGCAGATCAGTGTATTATTAAATGGTCACACACACACACACACACACACACACACACACACACATATATATATATATATATATATATATATATATATATATATATATATATATATATATATATATATATATATTGATAGTACTAGAAGTTAATAATGTTCTTTATCTGTTAGATTCCAATGCCTTTTTCATCACAGGGAAAATTGTTTTTTTTTTTAACAGAAATAGATCAAAATGTTTAATTTCACACATAATTTTAGGAATATTTTATTGGTAAAACTTATGACTATAATTTTATATATGGTGAAATACTCCTTTATTTATAATGGAATAACTAACCAAAAAATAATTTGTATTATTTTTCTTTGTGTCAATATAAAGTCCTTGTGTTTAGCTCACATAAGAAGAAATTGTTATTCTATCAACAATCAATGTTTTATTTTTTTCTAGGTATCAAGTTTATATTTCTTCTTTATTGGTAACTCTTGGCCAAAAAAAAAAAAGTCACGACACTGACAATTAATTTAAACATTAATATTCAAGATGCGGGATACACAAAGTTTAATTTGTATTGAGCAATATATTTTCAAAAAATAATCATGCAAAGGTCTGAGCACTTCTAATAGTCTAAGAATTTCAATCTTGCGATGTTTCTTTAAATAAAATACGTGCTCTTCATTTCATGGTAGCATGGTACAATTATTCTTAACTTGATGAACAACGGTCAGGGGACGAAGACTTAGCATTTACGTTAATTCAATTTCAGCTCAGAAACTTCTAAGTCCAAAGGGTTTGAAAACTGTTTCTAAGTCTAAAAATGAGGGTTCTGGTATGACAAGCAAAAGGACGAATATTTTGGGCAGCTTCTTCTACTGCTGCTTTAGGCCAGACTGATGCATGTCCGGCGGGTATCGTAAGGCGTCTCCGACACCGTAGGGTGTGACCTCATGACGTCAGAGGGCAGAAACCAATCAGTTTCATCTTCGTCACAGTAATCCAGTTACGTCCGGCAGGCCTAAGCCCTCCTGGCCGTTGTCCGTCAAGCTCCGCCTCAAGACCCCCCAACAAAATCTGCAAGATAAGGTGGGAGGCAGAAAACCATTCGCTGACAATTTGGCATGGAGACAACCTCTTGTCCGGTGGATGCTGATAAATCGCATTCCCCTCAAGCGAGCTGGTGACGGGTCTTTCACGTAAAAAAAAAAAAAAAAAAAAAAAAAAAAAAAAAAAAAAAAAAAAAAAAAAAAAAAAAAAAAAAAAAATTACGTATCATGAAATAAGCCATTTATATTCAGAAAATCTTCAGATGGGAATTTTTACAATTTACAAATAGTCTTATCTATTAAAAATCCGCCAAGCATTTAGAAAGGAAATTTGATATTGAATAAATCCAATTCCATATAAATGTCAGCGATTTAAAATTGGATTTTGATTCTATAATTCCCTTCTTCCATGAATTTTCTATGGCTACACATTCCTTCTCTCTTTTTAACAACATAACATCTATTGACTTGTATTAGCAAGACTTCCTCGCCAATATCTTTAAAGGAAAGCTAAAAAGCGACTCGATCGTCGTTCGGAATTTCTCTAGCCTTATTGGGTCTGTTGTCAGTGAAGAAAAATAAGATTTTCCCTAAGGTGTCGTGTAATCCAACTGATGCGAATCGAGGGGAGAGAGAGAGAGAGAGAGAGAGAGAGAGAGAGAGAGAGAGAGAGAGAGAGAGAGAGAGAGATTTAAGGTGACGATCATCCCAGTCTTTATCTGTATCAGAAAGTGATGATGTGCACTGCAAATACTCCTAATTTCATCTGTATTACTCGGTTTCATTTCCTTTTACGATGTTTATTACGACCATCGCTGGAAATTTTCCTAATTACGCAAAATACCTACTGTTTCTTTCGATAAGAAAATAAGAGAATAATTATATATGGCTTATAGCCATATATTGCATGTAAATCTTATCTGAAATTTAACATTTTTGTGGCAAGCATTCTCAAGTGTGCAGACATATCGACCAGAGATCTTATCCTGCCGTAATTTCAATCCTTATGATCTGTTTTTACAATTCAGTTACGATATATATCTCAGAAAGAGAACAATCAGACCTTAACCCGTTATATTCATCATTGCAATTTTGCTTAGAGATTAATCTCAATACTGTTTATATTGATTTAATATCCAACGACTTAGCTTATTCTTTCTCTTTGCATAAACAGGTCAACACCTACATGGTATTTTTCGTATTATTATTAACATGCTAAAATAAAATTAATTCTCTAGTCTCCTTTTTTATTTGATATTACTAATACGAGGAAAGGTAATTCATAACATTCAATGTAACCTGAAAAATAGTAGAAAACTTTCAGCTAGTGGGATTGCAATCTGAGGTGTAAAGCTACTCTTTGAAGATTTGTACCTTTTTCTTAGAATGTTTCATTGATATGCCTTTGCATTGCTCTCATTTTTGTCTCCCTCGTATTTGGTTTGAAGAACAACATTAACCCAGGGAAAGACCATTATAAACAAATTTTACATATGATCCTTCCACGTATATAGTATTATATTTGGCGGATTATTTTCTCTAAAGGCATGAGAGAGAGAGAGAGAGAGAGAGAGAGAGAGAGAGAGAGAGAGAGAGAGAGAGAGAGAGAGAGAGAGAGAGAGAGAGAGAGAGAGAAGCCAAAACACACTCTTTGCTATGCAATATTAGTGAATTGATCAATAACACTGGTTTACAAAGAAATTGAGGCAAGCACAAAAATACCCGTTTTTACCTAATTTGGGGGTGCTGAATTAAAATTTGAAATCTGTTTTTACTCATCACCTCTAGTTTTTTTTTTTAGATATGCATAGTGTGCATTCTGTGCATATACGGTACATAAAGGCGTATATGCATTCAGGGTTAATTCTAATATTGTGAGACTTATGGCTTATTTTTTAGTTATTATGCACTAAATGTAAGTGATTGCATTACATTATATATATAATTATATATCAAGATGGATTTTGGCATTAAGGGCAGCAGGCCTCAATCCACACTCAGTAGTGCTCTGGCAGTCATTGGAAGAGGTTGTCTCGTAGGTGGGGCAGGAGGTTGGTGTCCCTCAACTATCGTGTTACACATCTTTTGGTTAGCTAAATATTAGTATTACATTTTCCAATGCACATTTTATTTCCTTGCATATGATTTAGTTTTACTTTGTTATATTTTCAGATTCTCCAATGGCTTCAAGCACTTCAAAACATCGAGGATGCCTCAACAATGCCATTTCTTTCTGTTACGTGTGTGGGGACTTCACAACAGTTGCACAGCGTCGAGCCATCACTTCCCTCCTCAGAACCACCTACTTTCACTATTTTGACTGTAAAATTGGTGATCAGGACAAGTCTTGAGCTCCACACATCTGTTGTAAACCCTGCTACAATGGACTAACTGCATAGTTTAATGGCAAGAAAGCGGCTTTCAACGTTGCAGTCCCGATGGTTTGGAGGGAGCCACGAAGCCACGCAGATGATTGTTTTTGTTTTGTTTAACTATTATAACTGGTTTCAATGCATCTTCTAGGAAAAAGATCAAATATCCCAACCTTCCATCTGCTATGAGACCCGTTCCCCATTCAGATGATCTTCCTGTACCCACACCTCCAGTAAATAAGGATCTTCTTTCCTCATCAGATGAAGAAATGCCTTCAAATGAGGATTTTGCCGAGTCAGTATCTTTGGAAGATATTGAGTCTACATATTCAGGAACAAGTGGCAACGAGCCACATTGGATCACGCAAGAAGATCTGAATGATCTTGCTCGTGATTTGTACCTGTCAAAACAGCAGTCAGAGCTCTTGGCTTCTCGGCTTAAACAGTGGAACCTAGTCCAGGAAGATGTAAGGATCACCAGTTTCAGGAATCGGAGCAAAGACCTTGCTTCCTTTTTTGACGTGGAAAACAAGTTGGGCTACTGCACAAACATACCTGGCCTGTTCATATCCCTTGGTTTGCCACGCAATCCTTCAGACTGGCGTATTTTCATAGACTCTTCCAAGCGAAGTCTCAAGGCTGTGCTTCTGCACAACGGGAATAAATATCCCAGGATTCCCATTGCACACTGTCCATCTAAAGGAGTCCTATGACAATATGGAGCTTCTTTTAGAAGCTATTAAGTACAGCGAGTACCAATGGAGTCTGTGTGGGGACCTCAAGGTCATTGGTCTTCTTATGGGTATGCAAGCGGGCTTCACAAAGTACTGTTGTTTTCTCTGTCTCTGGGATAGTCGAGCTGCATCGCAGCATTACAAGCAGAAAGACTGGGGGTCTAGAAGCACTTTTGTTCCTGGCGAACACAGCATCAAGGGGAATCCTCCGGTGGACATGAATAAGGTGCTTCTTCCTCCTCTTCACATCAAGCTTGGTTTGATGAAGAATTTCGTGAAGGCATTGGACAAAAATGGTGCGGCCTTCCAACACTTGTCTACTGTGTTCCCAGGTGTTAGTGCTGCTAAGCTCAAAGAGGGCATCTTTGTCGGACCTCAGATCCGACAAGTGCTGAAGGATACTGATTTTGAGGAGCTTCTTAACTTAAAGGAACTGAGAGCATGGGAAGCATTCAAGTCAGTCAGTAGTGGCTTCCTTGGTAACACACGTGTACCAGATTACCAAGCCTGTATTGAAAAGTTGCTAAAGTCTTACGAGGATATGGGGTGCCGAATGTCACTCAAGATTCATTTTCTCCATTCCCACCTCACCTTTCCCCGCCAAACCTTGGAGCAGTGAGTGATGAGCACGGAGAAAGATTCCACCAAAGCATTACGAAGATGGAGAGCAACTATCAAGGCAAATGGAACCCCGGCATGATGGGAGACTTCTGCTGGATGCTCTTGCGTGACATCCCGGAGGCAAAATACACCAGATCTTCTAAGATAACACACTTTTGCCTGTCTGTGGTACTATGAATTGTGTAATTGTGTCTTCCAAGTATATTGATTCAATCAGTGTTCTTTATCTATTTTATCCTGTTTTATTTGTTATAAGCTACTGCAACTCTAGAGGTGATAGAGCAAAACTATTTATAAATTTGAATTCAGCACACCCAAATTAGCAAAAAACACCTATCCCCATTCTTGCCTCAGACCAAATTTTTTCTTTTTTTGTAAACCAGTGTAATCTTCGGATAATTAAAGGAATGTTACGGTTGCAAAATAGTCTCAAAACTAATTTCACCAGGGGAAAAGGAAACTAGGACACAGATTTTACCGCAGTCAGTTGAATATAGGTGGACAATTCATTCATGGTATTGTTATTCCTTTCTCATATATGAGAAAGAGTTATTTATTTAGAAACTTTTCCATATATATATACATATATACATATATATATATATATATATATATATATATATATATATATATATATATATATATATATATATATATATATATATATATGTGTGTGTGTGTGTATGTGTGTGCGTGTAAATATATATATATATATATATACATACACACACACACACATATATATATATATATATATATATATATATATATATATATATATATATATATATATATATATATATATATATATATATATATATATATATATATGGCTTACACAAATAAGAAAAACACGTCTAAATGTGCAAAACTATCATATATATATATATATATATATATATATATATATATATATATATATATATATATATATATATATATATATATATATATATATATATATATATATATATAAATATATATATATAGGCTATATATATAATTATACGATAGTTCTGCCCATTTAGACGTGTTTTTCATATTCATATAAGCCATATTGTTATGACCCTTGTCGGGCCGTGGTGCAAGTTCTTATTGCACGATAAGAGAGGTCAGTGATGATAACAATATCAGGCATAAAAATTGGTCAGTGAAAACGAAAACACTTGGTAAAACTTAACAATATTTTTTAACAAAAATTTTTAGAACAGTCAACCTTGTGACTACCTAACAATATGAATTAACAACTTAACACTAACTATTATCAGCTAGCACTTAAATAACAATTAACACTTAACCAAATAACATTAATGCCTAAAAAGGCACAAACAGAGATAGGGCTTAATATTAACAAATAACCACTAAAAAAAATTCCCCAACGGGAAACACCACACTTTCAACGAGAGAGAGTCTAACCTTTAAATAATTAACGAAACACATGCAAAAAAAAAAAAAAAAAAAAATGTGTTTTATCATAATCTTTGGAGCTGGATAAAATCACCCACTGCTCCAAACACGGTAGTGACTCCACTCACACTCAGCTGCTGTAGGGAGTGCAGCTCCGCAGGACTCCTCATCAAAAGGGAGGGATATTGAGTATCAACCCAAAAAGAAGGTAAATGATATTTCCTACCTGGCCACTGTCTCCCTACATGATACCACGAGCTCCAAGGCTCCTGCAGCTGACTATGGCGAGGATGCGTCAACGGTGGTGTCTCTCCCGAGTCCACCTAAAAACCGGGATTCCTACGTCGGCTCTGCGAACCACAGAAGAGAACATGCAGGAACTGCAAATCACCGTAGCTGGCAGAAATGCACCTGCTAAAAGCTGTCGAACGTTGGTGTTGCAATCCTCGCAAAAGATCACACAAGCCAGCTGCTGAAGTAGGTCCTGGTAACCTCGAGCTCGAACTGTGTGTTTCAGCAATCGAGTTCCTCACAGGTAAACACAGGTGTCTCTTCTCACCAAGGACTTGAAAAAAAAACACAGAAAAGAAACAGGCGTCAAACTAGACACTTATAAATCTTTATACGAGCGGGGAGGAGGTTAAAACAGCACTTCAAAAAAAAAAAAGAATTAAATTTACAACTAAAGCCTTATAATTTAAATCTTATACTAATCTTACATAAAACAAAAATGCAGTAACAAGGCTGACGAAAACCAAAGCAAAGATTATGTTAATACATGATACATATATTATATTCCTCGGCCGGGGAATCGAACTTAGGCCCAAGAAACTGAGGTTTCATTGACTTAGCAACTCGGCCATAAAGTGAGATAAAAATTTTAAGAATATTCTCCCATACTTATACCTGTAGAATTCTGGTGTTTTCGTACTTAGAATAAAATCAAACCATCTCCACCGTTGTAGCTTGTTGAGTTGTTTTTTGCTATGATTAATGATAATTTTCCATATTTAGATGTGTTTGTATATCGATATAAGCTATACATTATACTGCCTAATATAAAGATTTTCTCTACCTCAAGATAAAAAACCAAGGGGGAATCAGTTCAAAAATAATAGTTTCTTATTGGTCAGGGAATCGAAACTGAGTCCAAGAATTTAAAGTTCCATTGACTTAGGAACTCAGCTACAAAGATTGATAAAAAGTTGATGACAATTCTCTCACACTTATATCTGTCAAATTCAGGTTTTTCGAACTTAGAATTGAAATCAACCCATGTCTACCATTGTAGCTTGTTGCTAAGTTTGTACTTGTTTATGATTATTGATCATTTTGGACATTTAGAAGTGTTTTTCCTATTCATATAAGCCATATATCATACTGCTTCTAATAACTGAATTTTCTCTACCTGGGGATCAGAGATCTAAGGGGGAATCAACTCTAAGATAATAGTTTCTGGGCGGCGGGGGAATCGAACCTCTCTATTTTGAGATCAGAGACCCAAGGGGTGATCAGCTCATCGGTAATATCTCTCCTTTGTGACTAAGCACAACTGCATTCTGAAGAACACCCCTGGGAAAATGAATCTCATTGCTGATGTCCTGTAAAGAAACACATTAGTTGCCATTCACCTTTGATTGGATTATATGTCATTGACAGAAGCCCAATAAAAAAGATCCAGATTACCAAGCATCTAGGACATCTTGCACATCCCTCCATTGGGAAATCATCGCCCACGATTGCTCCAACGCCACCCATCTGTGTGACATTGGTACTGGTAGGCCACGACCATGGATACCTGCTCTCAAGTGGTGACAGGTGTTTGATTTCCCTCATGGCCTCTCACATCCCTCGTTCCGATCTACTGCATAGCTACTGAAGACAAATTTCACTTGGCACAGTATTACTAAGGAGACTAAAGGCCTGCGCCTGTACTTCATGCTAAACTTACAAAAGTCCATCGACACATGCATTCAGGAGCTGGCACCTTTCTTCAACCTGAGCGTCGTTTTCCCCACATTCATATGGACGTAGTAGAACCCATATACACATCACAAGAATACCATTACCTAATTACCTTCACTGACCACTACCTTCATTGGCCTGAAGTCATCCCCAGGCAAACTGCAACGTCTGTCTCATGTAAGTCTGTTTTACTCTCAGGGTGGATACTGAGATTTGGTTTACCAGAGTATATCACTTTTGACAGGGGTACCACTTTCACCTCTCAGTTGTGGACATCATTAGCAAATCTCCTGGGTATCACCCAACATTTGACAACCGCCTAAAACATTGCAGCCAACGAAGGGTTGAATATTTTAATCGCACCATCAGAGCAGCTTTGATGACCTGCTGCAATGACTCCAACTGGTTTACTCAGTTCCCTAGATCCTCCTGGGATTAAGAATTACTTCTAAGGACACCCTGAATGTAGCTGCTGCTGGAATGGTGTATGGCGAAATCCAGGACCAGTACATCCTAGATTTTATGAATATTGTGTACTGTATTGCATTATTCGTGGTTTTCATACAAATATTCAAGACCTTTCGTTTGGGTCCAGAGCGTATGATATTCTTTTGTGCTCAGAATATGAGGCATCATCTTAGCACCTTATAACTGGTTTAAGGAAGCCAATAATTTTGAAACGGGATGACATTCCTAGGGCCAAGAGAATGGTGATGTATATTAGGACTAAGTACCCTGCTTCTCATAAATCCTGCTATGAATGTGGATGTCATGAGATTCAGGTGATAAAAGTTTGTGTCAGGCATAACAACTTCTATTTGTGCTATATCTACCACAAACATGGATACCTGCTCTCTAGCGGTGACAGGTGCTTGATTTCACTCATGGCCTCTCACATCCCTCGTGCCGATCTACTGCATAGCTACTGAAGACGAAGTTCATTGGCACAGTATTACTAAGGAGGCTAAAGGCCTGCGCATGTACTTCATGCTAAACGTAGAAAAGTCCGTCGACACATGCATTCAGGAGCTGGCACATTTCTTCAACCTAAGCGTCGTTTTTCCCACATTCATATGGACGTAGTAGATCCCATATCCACATCACAAGAATACCATTACCTAATTACCTTCACTGACCACTACCTTCATTGGCCTTAAGTCATCTCCAGGCAAACTGCAACGTCTACCTCATGTAAGTCTGCCTTACTCTCAAGGTGGATACTGAGATTTGGTTTCCCTGAGTATATCACTTTTGACAGGGGTACCACTTTCACCTCTCAGTTGTGGACACCATTAGCAAATCTCCTGGATATCACCCAATATTTGACAACCGCCTAAAACATTCCAGCCAACGAAAGGTTGAATATTTTAATCGCACTATCAGAGCAGCTTTGATGACCTGCTGCAATGATTCCAACTGGTTTACTCAGTTCCCAAGATCCTCCTGGGATTGAGAATTACTTCTAAGTACACCCTGGATGTAGCTGTAGCTGGAATGGTGTATGGCGAAATCCAGGACCAGTACGTCCTAGATTTCGTAAATATTGTGTACTGTATTGTAATATTCGTGGTTTTCATGCAAATATTCAAGACCTTTCGTTTGGGTCCAGAGCGTATGATATTCTTTTGTGCTCAGAATATGAGGCATTCATCTTAGCATCTTATAACTGGTTTAAGGAAGCCAATAATTTTGAAACGGGATGACATTCCTAGGGCCAAGAGAATGGTGATGTATATTAGGACTAAGTACCCTGCTTCTCATAAATCCTGCTATGAATGTGGATGTCATGAGATTCAGGTGATAAAAGTTTGTGTCAGGCATAACAACTTCTATTTGTGCTATATCTACCACAAACATGGATACCTGCTCTCTAGCGGTGACAGGTGTTTGATTTCCCTCATGGCCTCTCACATCCCTCGTGCCGATCTACTGTATAGCTACTGAAGACGAAGTTCACTTGGCAGAGTATTACTAAGGAGGCTAAAGGCCTGCGCCTGTACTTCATGCTAAACTTACAAAAGTCCATCAACACATGCATTCAGGAGCTGGCACCTTTTTTCAAGCTGAGCGTCGTTTTTCCCACATTCATATGGACGTAGTAGATCCCATATCCACATCACAAGAATTCCATTACCTAATTACCTTCACTGATCACTACCTTCATTGGCCTTAAGTCATCTCCAGGCAAACTGCAACGTCTGCCTCATGTAAGTCTGCCTTACTCTCACGGTGGATACTGAGATATGGTTTGCCTGAGTATATCACTCTTGACAGGGGTACCACTTTCACCTCTCATTTGTGGACATCATTAGCAAATCTCCTGGGTATCACCCAACATTTGACAACCGCCTACAACATTACAGCCAACGAAGGGTTGAATATTTTAATCGCACTATCAGAGCAGCTTTGATGACCTGCTGCAATGACTCCAACTGGTTTACTCAGTTCCTTAGATCCTCCTGGGATTAAAAATTACTTCGAAGGATACCCTAGATGTAGCTGCTGCTGGAATGGTGTATGGCGAAATCCAGGACCAGTACGTCCTAGATTTCATGAATATTGTGTACTGTATTGCAATATTCGTGGTTTTCATGCAAATGTTCAAGACCTTTCGTTTGGGTCCAGACCGTATGATATTCTAATCATGCCTTGATTTCATTAGTAGTGAAAACTGAGCAGCCTGTCCCCGATGTTTCATACTCATATAAGATTTACATGAAATCTCAAGCTGACTAGAATGGTATTTTGAGTGATCTTTTGGGCTTTAATTGGTTACAATCGTATAGTAGTGTTGACCCTATTTTCCCTCTGAATGGGATTGTAGTCAAAATACTTGATAAGCATATTATTTCTTGTGTGCTAAGATACTGAGTGAAGGACAAACCCTGGTTAGATTGTGCTTGTAGACGTGCTTATTTGGAAAAGCAAGCGTCCTATCATCTTTAGAAGGGTAACAGATCAGTTTTGACTTATTACTATCATTATTATTAATTGCTAAGCTTCAACCCTAGTTGGAAAAGCAGAATGCTATAAGCGCAGGGGCTCCAACAGGGAAAATAGTCCAGTGAGGAAAGGAAACAAGGAAGAAAAAAATATTTTATGAACAGTAACATTAAAATAAATATCTCCATTATAAACTATAAAATCTTTAACAAAACAAGAGGGAGAGAAATAAGATAGAATAGTGTGCCCAAGTGTACCATCAAGCAAGAGAACTCTAATAAAAGACAGTGGAAGACCATGGTACAGGGGCTATGGCACTACCCAAGACTAGAGAACAATGGTTTGATTTTGGAGTGTCCTTCTCCTAGAAGAGCTGCTTACCAAAGCTAAAGAGTCTCTTCTACCCTCACCTAAGAGGAAAGTGGCCTCTGAACAATAATAGTGCAGTACCCTTGGGTGAACAAGAATTGTTTGGTAATCTCAGTGTTGTCAGGTGTATGAGGCCAGAGGAGAATATCTAATGAATAGGCCAGACTATACGGTAATTGTGTAGGCAAAGGGAAAATGAACCGTAACCAGAGAGAAGGATACAATGTAAAACTGTCTGGTCAGTCAAAGGACCCCATAACTCTCTGGTGGTAGTATCTCAACGGGTGGCTGGTGCCCTGGCAAACCTACAACCTATTAGAATAACTAAAATCAGCTCAGTGCTTTAGCTTAGAGAGTTTATGCTTCAACTGAAAAGAAATACAAGCATAAAAGAGACCCTCTTTGGTACAGCCCAGTAACATAAGTAGTGGACTACCTTTAAATCTGCACTCTTTCATGTAAATGCAAAAGTTTCCCCTTTACTTAAACCAGAGGGCTCTGTCACTCACTATCCAAAGGAAAGGGCAATCCTTTTGGCTGATGTGTTTGACAGATAACAGAGTAATGGGAAACTTGATGCCTGTTTTCCTGAGGCTAAACTAAGTATATAGCTTTTCGATCTCGTGAAATTAAAGCTTTCTTGATGGACATTGATGCTTATGAAGGTGTAGACCAAAATAGTATTTTTCCTTTTCTTTTTATAAAGACTGCAGATTTCTTAGCTCCAAAGTTATGTGTTATTTTGTGCAAGTTAGCAAGAAGAGGAGCGAGCTTTTAGCACTTGGAGAATGAGTAATGTTACTCCCATATGTAAATGTGTTTGTGGTAGGTCAAGTCCTGCTAATTAATGCCCAATTTCTATAACTCCCATATTATCCAAAGTTTTTTGCAAAATGTCTTAATAGGTTTGCTAAAGGTAATCATCTGTTCCCTAGTTTGCAATTTGGGTTTTGTAAAGGCCTTGGAGCATGTGATGCCCTTCTTACAATATCCAATGCTGTATAGAAATCCCTTGATTGTGGTCAAGAAGTTCGTATGATTGGCCTTGATTTTATTGCTACTCTTTGACCTTGTTAATCATGAGGCTCTTATTTTCCCACTCATACAGTTAGGAGTGGGTGGGTCGTTTCTTAGCATCATTATTGAATCTTTAAGTAATGGATCGCAAAGAGTTGTTGTTGATGGGCACCATGGTGAGTACATTAATATGATAGGTGGTGTTCCTCAAGACAGTGTTCTTGGCTCATTACTTTCCATATTGTATACATATGTGGCTTGGCCTAGAAAACAAGTTTATTGCATATGCAGATGATGCTACATTCTTTGTATCAATTCCATCTCCTGTATTTAATCTGGTATTGCTGAATCCCTTAATAGCGATCAAGCAAAAAATAATGAATGGTGCAAATTATGGGGTACGAAGATGAAGCCTAACAAAACTCAAAGTATGATTGTGAGTAGATCAAGGACAGTGGCTCCTCAGGATCTGGATCTCAGCGTTGATAATGTTTCTTTAATTATGTATGTCTCTTTCAAAATTTTAGGTGTGATTCTCGAAGGCAGATTTACTTTTGAGAAACACATTACGTCTGTGTCTTTTTCAATTGCACAAAAAATTGGCTTATTGAGAAAGTCTTTCAAGATTTTCGGTGATCAATCTATTCTAAAGAAGTGTTTAAATTCTTTCATTCTACCTTGTTTCGAGTATTGTTCTCCTGTCTGGTCTTTCAGCGGCTGACTCTCATCTTAATTTGTTGGACAGGAAATTACGATCAATCAAATTACTTATTCCTGATCTAGATATTATTCTGTGGCACCATTGTTCATTTAGTTTGTTATACAGGTTGCATAAGATTTTTCATAATTCTGATAATCCTTTACATTCAGATCTAACCGGACAGTTTCATCCTGTTCGTAATACTAGGTATTCAGGTAATTCTAATAGTCAGGCCTTCTCCATCATGAGGCTCAATACTACACTGTATTGTATAAGTTTAATTCCAGCTGTGATCAAGTTGTGGAATGACCTTACTAATCGGGTAGTTGAATTGGTAAAACTTCAAAAGTTCAAAGTTACAGCAAATGTTTTCATGTTGAACAGGCAGTCATAAGTCTATTTATAGAGTATAAATGACATATCTGTTTTAATATTGTTGATTTTTTCTCATATCGTTTATCTACTTCCTTATTTCCTTTCCTCACTACCTATTTTTCCTTATTGAAGCTCTTGGGCTTGAAGCATCTCCCTTTTCCACCTAGGGTTGAAGCCT
This sequence comes from Palaemon carinicauda, assembly GCF_036898095.1. Lineage (NCBI taxonomy): Eukaryota > Metazoa > Arthropoda > Malacostraca > Decapoda > Palaemonidae > Palaemon > Palaemon carinicauda. Next base: position 30,002,797 of record NC_090750.1, on the reverse strand, counting down.
AGCTAATAATAATAATAATAATAATAATAATGACCCATTGGCCGTTCCTGCTCAATTTTTTCCATCTGCGACCTCCTCCTACAATCTCCACCACTTACGTCATATTGTGGGAAAATTTACTTCCTTCCACCAGACTTACAAACCCTCGGAAAAGCAACGCATGACAAAAGATTTACATATTGCAACGCACGTCTTCCTGCGCACCGACACTAGCAAAGTACCGCTTATGCTCCCTTACACGGGCCTAATCCTCGTGATCCGTCTCACACCAAAGGATTTCTTGATTAACATTCGTGGGAAAAAAGACTCGGTCTCCACTGACTGCCTAAAACCTGTCTATCTCCTGAAAGATGACCCGCCTACAGTTTGCCTCTCTAAAACATGGTGCCTTATTTCACATGTATGTCTTTTTTTTGGGGGGGGGGGGGGGGGGCGCATGTACCGCTTATGTTTCATACACAGTAATACTATTGTTTGTTTTAATCTCACGCTTTCTCCTGCACTGATAATAGAAAACCTGTTTAAGCTTGCCATCCCTTGTTTCATATTATTTGAAGTTTTGTGACATTGCTACCCTCAGCTTTTATGTATATAAGCTCGTTATCTGTTGAATAAATTTAACTTGCATTTACATAGCCTCTTTGTTAGTACCTAACAGTTCACATTAGTACAATGGCCTAACAAGTGGCAAAGCAGCAGGAGAAGATGGCCTAACAATTGCTGTAATAATAAACGGGGAAGATTTTGTAGTAGTAAAACTGGCTGATCTTTACACAAAATGTCTTAAAAAATTTTCTATACTTACTGCTTGGGAAAACTTTATCTTTAAACTAATTCATCAAAAGGGAGACAAAAGAGATCTGAAAAATTACCGCACAATAAGTTTACTCCTAGTAGCTTGATGCAAATGTGGGTTTGTGGTGATTAAATAGATAAATGGTCAGTCTCTAGGGCATTGTCCAAAATAGGGCATTGTTATTGTCCTTTGCCTTTGGCATTCATGAGAGAAATTGCAAAAAAAAAAAAAAAAAAAAAAAAAAAAAACTGGTGACATACAGCTCTATGTTGCATATGCTGTCGCAATTCTTCGATGTTTATGTTTCTCTTACTCAGTACATTATCTAAGTCAATTATATCTATCTTCCTTCCTATCACTATAAATTATACAGTACAATATCTTTCCTCATCTAGCTCTCTCCATTTCCTCCACTTGCCCAAACCGTATCCGAACACTTCAATCCATCTTTTAAATAACAAGATTTTTTCACCACTTTAGCCCACAAAACGCAAACAATTATTCTGGAGAACTTCACCTCCATTTTTTCTCCATTTTCCTTCAACATGCAAACTTTGCATGAGTTATTTCAACAATCCCCTTTGGGTTCCTCATCCTTTCCCTTCATCCATCAAACATATAACCCGCTCTCTTTTTTTTCCACACTATGAATAAATTTACATTGCTTGCTATTTTTTTATATTCAAACAGGCGTTTCCCCTTATTTCAGAAGTGGGGTATAATTTAATATTCTCTCATTTTTTTTTTCATTTTTTTTTCATAAAGCAGTAGCAATTTCCTTTTCGTTCCTCCTCTCTATGTTTATTCCCTTTAAATGTCTTCCTACGCTCTCCCTCACTCCAGCCTCCATGTTATCTTTTCCCCTGACTTACCTCTGTCCGGCTCTAATGCAACTTTTCCTGTCTTCCCCCATAACCCGTTTCATAGGCATTTAAAATGAAATACTAGATACCGACCTACTGTTCCCTTGCGCCAGTTCATAAGTTTGTTTACGATTATTTTTTTTTTTTTTTACGCTTTGAAATGCTTTATTTACAAAGCTATTGTGTCTCTTGCATTCCATTTCAGTAGTAGTAGAGCGTTGGAACACGATCCGGGATTTTACCTTTTTATTTTATCCCCAATGATTTTTGAAAAAATAATTTCTATTTACCTTCGTCATTTGCGTAGCTACTGGTTTCATTCGTGGAATGGAATAGAGAAGTTTTTCAATTACTTATATATGGAATTATTTCAGATACTAACAGATTTTTCTTATTTGTGTTGTTTTAATGATAAAAGCAATGGTAATACCAAGAATATACCTAGCTTCAATAACGACTTCCAATACCTAGAGTATTATATTATCTAAAAGAAATTTACAATTGAATTGAAAAATCATTATGAAGAATATTTATTTACATGCAAGCTTGTGTTATAACACGTGTCTGTGCTCGGAATGTGACATAAGGATAATCGTTAGTCTACTGCAGAATTACCTTGGTCCGAGGAGCCATTGGGGGCCGCAAAGGTTTCAGTGAACAAAGTTGAAACACATGAACACAAAATTTTGGCTCTCTCTCTCTCTCTCTCTCTCTCTCTCTCTCTCTCTCTCTCTCTCTCTCTCTCTCTCTCTCTCTCTGAATTGACTGAATTGGTCGAAAATGTACAGTATCCACTAAAAATCATTTTAAACTTAATAAGAACATATTTTGTAGTTGAGATACGGGGGAATTGTGTGCAATATATGAAATAGCTAACTTATTAAAATTATATTAACTATATCATAAAATTCATAGATTTATCAATATCTTTTTTTTTTCTGGTGTAAGAATAGTGTAGGAAACTGAGCCCATGATTATAGTTGAACGCTTTTACTGTAGCTTATCATGGAATTTTAAATATCTATTCGTTCTAAGTTACAGAATGTAAATCAAAAAAATAATCTGAAAATTAAAATTCCGGAACATAAAATTAAATCTTGGACCCACAAACCGCGATAAATGTAGCTGGAATCACAGAATATCACGATCCCAGGATAGAAACCATAAATTGGCACTTTATTCACGTCCAATACAGGATCGAGATTCAACAATATTTCGCAAACCACAATGTAGTATCGTTTTGTGACGTTTGAACAAACAATCAGACAAAGCCATTTCAAGTCCATATGATTAGAGAATTCCTCAGTATCAGCAAAATAAGATAAAGGGATTGTTTTCTGCATTTCGTATTTCATTTTCATCTATTCGTTATTCTATTTAGCATTCTAGTAAGTCGAGTTAACTGTTTAATTAATCAAGTCAGCATGTTTAGTTGATAGCTATTTCCATATCCAGGAAGCCCGTGGGAAAACTCATTCAAATAAAAAGGGGCCCTTAGTAGTGAAAAGGTTGGGAATCACTTGTCGATTAATATCAGTAAAACGGGTGGATTATATTTCAAATCATTAAAACTTTGAGATTTTACGATATATTATGATTTCGCAATTTCCAATCTTTTATATACCTTTTAATCATGGTATTTATACGTAGACGGCAAGAATGGCACTAAAACAGTACTCATTGCGAATGAAGAGAACAATAGCAAAAGAAAAAACAGACAAAACGAGAGAGAGAGAGAGAGAGAGAGAGAGAGAGAGAGAGAGAGAGAGAGAGAGAGAGAGAGAGAGAGAGAGAGAGAGAGGATGTGTCCAACATTTATATGATAGAATTTCAATGCCCTTCGCGAATTACTCTTTGATAGGCAGGAATATGTGGTTTGATGGTGTTTTCAAACTACATTTTCATTGTATACGTTGGTTAGGTATGAAATGCACCGAGAACTCACTTTAATTATCTCTAGGAAAGGTAAACATGCTCAAGACCTTCACACTCCCAGCTTGCACTGAGACAACACCAATGCTACAATGTTACTGCACACAAAAATCGGACGAGAAATCACACCAGGAGCCAATTTTAGCCCAAACACACTACAGCAAAAAAAAAAAAAAAAAAAAAAAAAAAAAAAAAAAAAAAAAAAAAAAAAAAAAAAAAAAAAAAAAAGGCAGCAGGAGACACGAACACTTTGGCATGCTGACAGCCTGCACCTCCAACAACGGTCTCCCCGCCCCCATATAGAACAAATGATTGGTTTTCTGAAGAGGAAGGGTGATGGTCCTTTCCAAATCTTAAAAGAAAGTCCTTTTTCTTATCAATTGTGGGTGTATTTTGATTATATACACAAAAAAATTATATTTTTAGGTGTATATGTATAATTTAAAATAACAAAGGCGTGACATTCTCGAATTTCGAATATAAATATGTTATCTTAATTAAAGCAGCATCGTTATAGATGTGTCAGGGAAAATTGTTACAAGTTTACATAATTACATCAAACTAAACATCTTCAGACAGCTCACCGTTTCTGGCGTATCGAGAGAGGATGTACTGCCTCTTTAAAATTCTCTATCACTCAGATATTCAAGGTATTTGAAGCACCATAATTTGGGTTCATATATTATGTCATCACTGTCAGCATCTAACTTCTTGAATCTCAGAATCAGCTTTAATTATCTTCGCCAACTTCATTGAGAGGGTTGTCTTAATTGGCGCGTATTTGCTTGTAGGTTTATTGTATCTGTGTGTTTGTGATTCGCATAACTCAAAAATTAGAGTACCGAATATCATGAATGTATTTGAGAAGATTAGCCAGGATCCAAAGACAATTTCATTAGATTTTGAGAAGGATTGGATTTAAGGTGAGGGCACCAGCCACCCGTTGAGATACTACCGTTAGAGAGTTATGGGGTCTTTTGACTGGCCAGACAGTACTACATTGGATCCTCCTCTCTGGCTACGGTTCATTTTCCCTTTGCCTAGAAACACACTGAATAGTCTGGCCTATTATTTACATAGTCCCTTCTGTCCTACTTCACCTGACAACACAGATTACCAAACAATTCTTTTTCACTCAATGGGTTACTGCACTGTAATTGTTCAGTGGCCACATTCCTCTTGGTAAGGGTAGAAGAAACTCTTTAGCTATGGTAAGCAGCTCTTCTAGGTCACTCCAAATTCAAACCATTGTTCTCTAGTCTTGTGTAGTGCCATAGCCTCTGTACCATGGTCTTCCACGGTCTTGGGTTAGAGTTCTCTTGCCTGAGGGTACGCTTGAGCACCTTCCTCTATCTTATTTTTCTTCCTCTTGTTTTGTTAAAGTTTTTATAGTATATAGTATATACAGGAAATATTTATTTTAATGTTGTTACTCTTCCTAAAATATTTCGTTTTTCTTTTATTGCTTTCCTCACTGGGGTATTCCTCCGGTTGGAGTCCCTGGGCTTATAGCATCCTGCTTTTCCAACTAGGGTTGTAGCTTAACGAGTAATATTAGTAATAATAATTAAGGTCACGAAAATATAAAAAACGTTTTTTTTTTTTCTATATTGTGGTGAATTTTCTCCCCTTTGCATGAAATTAGCGGCAATAAGTGCATAATTCAATTGTTTATCTTCTGATGTACAGCACGATATAGGAGAAAGTATGCGTTCTACCGAGTGCCTGTTCTTTTTCCTTAATTTATTGACTACGCAAGGTATTAATTTTTTCTTTTCTTGGCAGTCTCAAGGGTGCATTTAGCATTGATTTCCTTCACTAGCAAGCACAGCATATCATATGCTCTAGTTTTTAGATTTTTTTCTTATAGACCGCAGATTTTACCTTCCATAGCAGGGATGTTCTCTATACTTCTCAAATAGATATAATGCTATGTTTTTTGTCCATTCAAAGGGTATATCACTAACAGTGGGTACAGCTGAAGTGGAGATATCCACCAATCAGTGTGGTAAGATTGGTACTAAGTAACGGAATAGGTATGTAGATTTTAACACAGGTGATCACCCTCGAATATATAGCTCGCTCAGCTAATGCCTCGTTCAAGAATGGTGCTTCATTTGTTTGAGTCTACAGATAGTAGGTTGGCCAGAGCAACAGCCGATCATTGAGATACTACCGCTAGAGAGTTATTGGGTCCTTTGACTGGTCATACAGTAATTGCGGGCCGCTCTTTTTGAGGAGCGTCACAGACCAAAAGTTGAGATTGAATTTCTTGGCTAATTGGGGTGAGATATGTAACATGTATAATTTGGTCATTTTGCCTTTAAGTTGGCCTCCAACATCGTACGTGGTAGGTTCATGGTATGCGCAAATAAGCATGTCGACAATCGCCAAACTAACATTTTCTCTTCACGAACTCACTGTGACGAGATGGAAAAGAAATGGAATTGAAATTAACTAACATAAATTAAGGTAATGTGTTGTGCTACATTTGTAACATATCGCCGTTAACCAATAATACTTGTGGGCGTAACCAAGAATATATAGATCATGAAAAGGTTTTGGCTTTTTTTTCTTCAGGTTCGAAGGTCAGTAAATTTCTTCAATAGGGTTTATTGGTCATTTTTCATGAATATCAACATGCGACAGGCCTACATTCAGGAGGTATTCCGCCGACTGAAAAGGTTTTTGCTTTGCTTAAGATATTGCACATCTGCGTTGGAAACTACAATATCGTATTTATGTTAAGCAGTCATGTGTCTTTAACGTGGGTCCAGAAAGGAGAAATCTGGGAGGTCATGAGACCACTTTGCCCAGCGTAGCACACACCATGTACAAGGTAACATGTAACGTGTACTGTTTGAACAATCTATAATCACACGGGTGGGGGTCAATACTAGATTACTTGTTCTCGAACAGGGCACGCGCAAAGTGGGCCATTTTTACAACAGTACCAAAATGTCGCACTTTTCCACTTACCCTCACGAATTTCCAGAATGAAAGACATCATTGGGTTCAAATCCCCCATGGACAAACGCGCCCCCCAGCAAGTGTGCGTACCCGACACAGGTATTGAGCCCCATATACGGGGCCCCCTGGCTGCACCTGCAAGTGCACGTGCGACAGACACCTGGTGGTGAGTGCTGGAAGCCTGTTCTGTCCACTTGCCAGCTGCACCGATTTGGTGCCTCCTGGTTGCACCGTTCGGATGCTATGGGGTCGCCAGTGGTCCGATGACGCAATTTCTCGCCGTGCACGGGCCCACACAGGCTAACGTGGCACATGAGTTCGATTTTTGCCTGATATATGGCCTATGCCATGTGGTGGCCGAGGGGTCGGCCTGTAACTTCATGGAGTTCAAGCGAAATCTATCTACAAAATTTTCAGCAAATCAACTTTAAGTATTTTTCGAAAAAAGTCCCATTGGCTAAACATGGAAAATTTCAATTGCACGTGGCACAATTTGATTTTTCCCTGGGTAGCCACCCATACTGGCATGTGCCCCCATCCCCGACCCCAAACCCTGAAATTGTTATGAAGTTTGACCCATATGTTTTTGCAGGATTCAAAATGACCAAATCTTTAAACACTTTGTGTTTTTTGCCCTCTGGAGAGGTAGCTCAGGTTGATTTTCAATAGAGAATCAAATGCTAAAGCATATGATTTTACCTATTGAAACTCAACCTTCGGTTACTGCATTGGATCCCTCTCTCTGGTTACGGTTAATTTTGTCTCAGCCTACACATACACCGAATAGTCTTCCTTATTCCTTTCACATTCTCCTCTGTCCTCATACACCTGACAATACTGAGATTGACGAAAAAGTCTTCACTCAAAGGGTTAACTACTGCAATGTAATTGTTCAATGGCTACTTTCCTCTTGGTAAGGGTAGGAGAGACTCTCTAGCTATGGTAAGCAGCTTTTCTAGGAGAAGGACTCTCCAAAATCAAACCATTGGTCTCTAGTATTGGGTAGCTTCATAGCCTCTGTTCCACGACCTTTCACTGTCTTTGATTAGAGTTCTCTTGCTTGAGGGTACACCAAGGCACGCTGTTCTTATTTATCTTTCTTCTGTTTTTCTTAAAGTTTTTATAGTTTATATATGAAAGATCTAATTTAATGTTCTTACTGCTCTTAGGACATTTTATTTGGATTCTTTATTACTTCTCTTGTTTCCTTATATGCTTTCCTCACTGGGCTATTTTTCCTTGTTGGAGCCCTTGGGCTGAAAACATCTTGGTTTTCCTACTAGGGTTGTAGCTTAGCTTATAATAATGGTAATACACAATAGTTGTCCACGTACTCGCTGGTACCATACTCAGAAACCAAAGGTACCCAATGACTGGCCTTTGCTCTAGCTCTCAAGAGTCTTGAGACTCGACCACAGGAACCATCGACAGTGGTATCTTGACCAGGCAAAAATAACTCAATATCCCTGTTAACTACCTCATAACTCAGTGATTTGCTTTACTGCACGCTTAAAATATACGTATTCTATCCTTTGACACAAATAACTTCTACACTATTTAAGCCTAGAATTATTCCCAGTAATCTTCATAATATAATATTTACACAACATATACGATGGAAGTTCTTAGCATGTAAAAGATCTTTCAAAGTTTTAAATCCAGGTAGAAGATAGATTCAAATGCTTTAAAAACACATAATCAACTTGATATTTTTCCTCCAATATTTCACTTGAAATTTTGCATCATTCCATTTAGCTTCCAATTTTAAGTTCAATATGACGTTTTGGAATCACTCGCTCGCCTCACCTTTTTGTGGGATTGTTACTTTCTTTCTCTATTTCTACCAAGCCCAATACCCTTCCTCTTCCACCCACTCTCCGTCCTCTGCTTCGCCCTCCTCCTCCACCTCCTCCTTTTCCTACGCCTCTTACTGTGCCTCCTCTTCCTCCGATCCCGTCTTTTCCTCTTTCCCCTCTTCTGCTTACTCATCCTCCTTTTCTTCCTCCTCTTTTTCTGTATCCTCTTCCCCTTCTTCCTCTTTTTCTGTATCCTCTTAACCTTCCTCCTCCTCTTTTTCTGTATCCTCTTAACCTTCCTCCTCTTCTGTCTCATATTCGTCCTTCTTTTCCTACACCCCTCCTCCTACTCTCCGTCTGTCTTCCCCTCCTCTTTCTCCACCTCCTCTTTCTCAGTCTTCTCCTTCTCTTTCTCCATCTCCTCTTTCTCTGCCTCTTCTTCATTCTCCTCCTCCTCCGCATCTTCCTCCGCTGCTGAATTCTCCTCATCCACCTCCGCCTCTTCCTCTGCCTCCTCTTCCTCTGCCTCCTCTTCCTCTGCCTCCTCTTCCTCTGCCTCCTCCTCCTTCCCTGCTTACTCTTCCTCCTCCTATTCCTCTTCCTCTTCTTCCTCCGCCTTCTCCTACTCTTCTTTCACCTACTCTTCCTCTGCTTCTTCTCATACCTCCTCCTCCTCTTCCCATTCCTCCACCTCTTCTTACCGCTTCTTCCTTTTCCACATCCTCTTCATCCATCTCCTTCTCATCTCCCTTCCTAAGCTTACTCCCCTCCTCCTCCTCCTCCTCCTCCTCCTCCTCCTCCACCGCTTCTTACCATCTCTTCTTCTGCCTCCTTCTCCTCTTCCTCTCCCTTTGCCTCCTTTTCCTCTCCCTCTTCTCCTTCGACATCCTCATTCACCTACTTATCGTCCTATTCCTCCGCCTCCTTTTCCTTGGCTCCCGCTGCCTTCTCCAACTCCTGTTCCACAATCTCCTCATCTGCCTCCTCTTCCTTTGCCTTCTCCTCCACTTCTTTTGCCCCCTCTTCCTTCTCCTCCTCATCTGACTCCTTTTCCTCTGCTTTCTTCTACACTTCCTCTGCCCCTCTTCCTACTCCTCCTCATCTGTATCCTCTTCCTCTGCCTTCTCTTCCACTTCTTCTGGCCCTTCTTCCTTCTACTCCTCATTTGCCTACACTTTCTCTACCTTCTCCTCTACCTCCTCTACCCGCTCTGCCTTCTGCTCCTCATCTGCCTCCTTTTCCTCTGCCTTCTCCGTCACTTCCCCTATCTTTTAAGGGTCAAGAGATATCACGTCAAAGATATGCCAAAATATGGCATATTTTGCATAAACATTCAGTGTTCTTTATATAGATAGATAGGTAGATATAGAGATAGACGCTTCAAAAGCAAAAACGGGGGAGCTTATTTCTCAGCTTCTGAATAAGCTAGAAAGATGTTCGACCCCAGGTTTTGAAGATAAACTTATAAGGGATGGCTTAGGCTATGTGAGGATGTGACCAGGTGGTCACGTGGGGTAGGGTCACGTGACATGAGTTTTCAAAAGGTACTATAACGGCAATGCTTTCTTCTCAGCCTCTGAATCAGCTAGAAAGACGTTTGACCCCAGGTTTTGTAGGTCCGAACTTAAATTGTGGCCTAGGCTATTTGCGGACGCATTCAGATGGTCACGTGGGGTAAGGTCACGTGATATAGGTTTTAAATAGTATACTAGCGGGAACGCTTGTATATCGGCCCCCGAATGATATGAGCTACAAAGACGTTCGACCCGAAATTTTAAAACCATAGTCTTAGATTATTGCTATGATGGTTAGGATAATCACGTGATGTCACATCTGAAGTCACGTGATCTTTGTTATTGAACGACCCCTTCTACTGCTTACGATAATGTTCATCAGCTCTGTTTCTTAAGGAGTTACAAAGACATTCGACACAAGATTTTTAAAATCTGAACTTAGGTGTTGCCTACATTATGCTGGAATTTACCTTATTATCAATTATCTTGTAGGGTAAGGTAACATGAGAGATAACACGCTATTTCAGATAAGCGGCATGGCTTACTTTTTGACGCCCGAACAAGCTGCTCAGGTATTTTACTTTTGGTAGGTTATCGACATATGTAAAGCTGCTTGACCTTTCGATTGTGTACGTTTGGTCCCGTGGTGTTAGTAGATCACCTAGCTTCATAAGCTATTCTGTTCATACTGCAGCGAATTCTTCGGTGTTATCTGTGGGAAACTGTACGGGATTTGAGGCAGCCGGCAGTTCAGTAATGTAATAACGATGAAATTACGTCACGGCTACTGACCAAGGAATAGACAACATGGTTTTGAGTGGAGAAATCAAGGTATCAGTAATATTAACACCTGCCATTCAATTTTAAAATTCTCGCAGGTGTGCATGCGAGCCCATTTTACCATGGGAATTTGACATTATCATAAACGTTTAGAATATTAAACCTATACCTTTGAGGTCACTTTCAAGAATGTTGGGGCAGATAAGACCTTCTTCACACCCTGTTTATTACGTCACGGCAGGTGGGCAAAGTGCAACATTAAACCCGTGGGATGTGGATGGGACTCGGGTACGTTATATAAAAGACAACCAGCACGTCACTTAGCATATTGTACTCTCGTCAGATTGATCAATTTTAGTTCATTTTACATTTCATTCGCAACAGATTTCCAACCTTATCAACCATGATGAACATTACCAATACCAACGAAAAGGTAACCGATGCAGTCAGTGTTGTAATTATTGAAATATTCAAGTAATCGATTGTTTTCCCGAACTTTTGATTGAAATTTTAGCTTACGAAACCGCTTTCGTCGTGCAGTGGATGTAAATAAGAATTTAGAATAAAAATAAACAAATTGAATTTCATGTAGGACATAAACGAATTAGTATATAAACGCACGTCTTATAGGCCATTTTGATCGGTGATAGTATTACCAGAAACGTTGACTTCGGGGAGGTAGCAACTTTTCCGGGTATCAATGTGCATCGTTTACTGTTTGAGGTAAGTTACTGTTTTAATTCAACCTTTTTACATTGTGTGTCGTTTTCTTTACTTCTAGTTCTTCTCGTGTCTAATAGAAGCAAAGAAATAAACAGACACAAATATAACGAACACTTAGTTATACTTAGATGTATTTCAACAAAAATAATGCCCAATTATAATCTTATGTTGTTTGAGATTTTGTTACCAATAATCTGGTCTCTTTTAGTTCTCAACTACTCAATTAATATGCTTGCGCAAAAAAAGAGTGATATTTAACCAAAAACCGATAAATCGGTTGGAACCTTTGACCGGGGACGCCTCTCCATGTCCTAAAATATAACAAAGAAAAAATGTTCATCTTTTCAATTGAGCGTCTGAAAGAATTGATATCAAAATTTTGACCGGGTGTCACCGGTCGCTTGCTTTTGACATTACCCATAGTCATGGCGAGGAGTTGCCAATTTTTGAGAGAAGGTAGTAATGGTAATTGACTTATCTTTCATGTCAGTCACAGGACTCGGTGTTAAAGACTAATGTAGATCACACGGTAGCGTGTGGCATGTAGGTACGTCTTGTAGGAACGATAAGTTACTTGATAGATGTCCATGTTCATGTATATTATGATGAGGGGGAATGCGGTTGATTGTAGAGATTAGGACGTAATACTAACAGGTAAACAATTATCATAAGTTGTAGATAGGCGGTCATGGAATGGATGTAGGAGGTACGAGGTAGATAGTAAGGGAGGTAAAAGGTAAACAAATTTTTAGATAAACAAATAAGGCGTGTGGTAAGATGTAAAAGTAAATCTAAAGGTAAGTAAGAGGTGACGGGTAACTGTTATGTATTATTGTAATAATGTACTATATTATTTCAAGTGTTGCAGGTATTGCGCAACATTGCATCATATTGCATGAATAAGACATGTTATGCTTTGTACATAAGAGTAATGATTTGTTTTGGTATTAGGATTCAAACATTTGTTGATTACCTCAAAGGTAGGATGTGATTCTTTATGATTTGTACTGGAGTAGGATTTAAGTCTTTTCAGAGCGATGTTCTTTTATTTAGCAATGTTTTGGTTTGGCAGATTGTGTAAGACGCTCCATACACACTTGGGAGTTAGCTGTCACAGAGTAAACACAGTACAATGTAGTCTTTTATACATTAAATGTATCTTTAGAATACCAACGTCTTATTACCCATCAAGCCCACACTGACGACATCAGATGGGATCAGCTGAGAAATAATTACTGACAATTGTTCATCTATGTTCCAGGTAATTATTATGGTTAATAGAACTTCCTACCAAAGTACCAAATCCCACAGTAACGGGGAGGAAGTAGGAGGTATGCTAGTGAATTAAGCGTTGAAAGGTAAGAAATGAAAGAGGCAGGGTACAAAAGCAAATGTGTAGAAAAGGTAGGAGGTAAAAGGTAAGAGGTAAGAGGTAGGAAGTAGGAAGTAGAAGGTAAGAGGTAGGAGGTAAAAGGTAAGAGGTTAGAGGTAAGAGGTAAGAGGTATGATGTGGATGGTAGGAAGTAGGAAGTAGATGGTAAGAGGTAGGAAGTAGAAGGTAAGAGGTAAGAGGTAGGATGTGGATGGTGTGAAGTAGGAGGTTGGAGGTAAGAGGTACGAGGTATAAAGATCTAGGATGTAGGATAAAAGATGTAGGAGGTTGATGGTAGGAGGTAAGAGATGTACCTCTTATAAGAGGTAAGCGGTAAGAGGTAGGAGGTAAGAGGCAAGATGTTATGTAGGAGGTAGGAAATAAGAGGTATGATGTAGGAGGTAGGAGGTAAAAGATAGGGGGGTAGGATGTAAGGGGTAGAAGGTTGGATGTGGAGGGTAGGAGGTAGGAGGTAAAAGTATATAGGATGTAGGATAAAAGATGAAGGAGGTAGGAGGTATAACTATAAGAATGCAGGATGTAGGAGGTAGGAGGTAAGAGGTAGAAAGAAGAAACAAGGTAGGAAACAGGAAACACGTAGTAAGAGGTAATACTTATCAGAGGTTGGAATTATAATGCATTCCTCAGCAGAGTATAGGTGTAGAATACTACATTTTATCTCTATGAATTGATCACGAATCACAGTGTTTTATTTTATGACTATGGGTAATGTCAAAAGCAAGCGACCGGTGACACCCGGTCAAAATTTTTATCTTTATATCAATTCTTTCAGACGCTCAATTGAAAAGATGAAAATTTTTTCTTATTTTTATTTTAGGACATGGAGAGGCGTCCCCGGTCAAAGGTTCCAACCGATTTATCGGTTTTTGGTTAAATATATATATATATATATATATATATATATATATATATATATATATATATATATATATATATATATATATATGTACACACACACACACACACACACACACATATATATATATATATATATATATATATATATATATATATATATATATATATATATATATATATATACATATTTCAAATAAGCCATATATATTAATACATTAAAGTCTGGATTCTCTTAACGACCTGGGGATCAGAGCCCCAAGGGGAACCGCCCAAAGACTATTATATCGGACCAGCGGGGATTTGAACCCTCGTCCAGGATATCTGTATGCCAGTGACAATACTCGTGGCCGAGTGGTATGGTCACTGGCATACAGATATCCTGGACGAGGGTTCAAATATATCGGACCAGCGGGGATTTGAACCCTCGTCCAGGATATCTGTATGCCAGTGACAATACTCGTGGCTGAGTGGTATGGTCACTGGCATACAGATATCTGAGTATTGTCACTGGCATACAGATATCTTGGACGAGGGTTCAAATCCCCGCTGGTCCGATATCATAGTCTTTGGGCGGTTCCTCCTGGGGCTCTGATCCCCAGGTCGTTAAGAGAATCCAGACTTTAATGTATTAATATATATGGCTTATTTGAAATATGAAAGAAACACGTTTAAATGTGCAAAAAAATTATCATACATATATATATATATATATATATATATATATATATATATATATATATATATATATATATATATATATATATATATATATATGTATATATATATAGATATATATATATATATATATATATATATATATATATATATATATATATATATATATATATATATATATATATATATATATATATATACGTGGTCCGACTTTTGCGCGCAAGACAAATGAGCGCCGACAATTGCGCGCAAGACAAATGCGCGAACTAACATTTGAGTGCCGACACATACACGTTCTGTGTACCTATTTATTATCTGTATCTCTCTATCTATCTAAATATCTATCTATGTCCCTCTATAACTGTTGTTTGGTTTGTAAAAAATTTTTATTTACTTCGTAAAATTGGTTTGTTCCGTATCCTAATACAAACCATGCTATTTACATGGGGTATTATTTTGGCGGAGCTGAAATGACGAGCCATTAAATTCTAACGAGGGTTAACTACCCCCTCGCTAGTTAGCGGGGGGGGGGGGTAGGGAAGGGGTAGCTAGCTACCCCTTCCCCCCTCACACACTGTGAATAGCTCAATTCACTTTTGGCTCGGACAGTAATCGGATGTCTCCGTTCCTGTCCTCGCTTGGCCAGCCCTTATTGTCGTTTAGTCTTTACTTAACTACTTACATTTCTTGTACTCATATATATATGTAACATATTTTATGTTTATGTATATATCTGTATGGAAATCAGTAAGTTTCCTTTTCAGTGTTCACGCTTGTGTGTGTGTGTTTGTGTGTATGATATCTCCGTGTGGCCGCCGGCAGTCAGGCCTCTAAGTAGTAGTTCATGGTTCGCGGTCTCTCTGGAGTTCGTTCACCTTTACTACATTTACTATAATTATTACATAACTCTTCCATGCGGGTGGAGTTGCAACGCTGTGCTTTACAATTATTTTTTTTATTACTTGTTATAAATCTAATTGTTTTTTTTAACTTCAGTTTGTAGAACGTTTTCCCTTCGGGGTTGTTCGTTCTTACTTTTAGTGAACTTTCTTTGAATTGCATAGCGTAACTGTTTTAATTCTGTTTTGTTACAGCTTTCGCCCGCGTCCCCCCCCCACCTTCCCATGAGTAGAGGTGAGGTGGAGGACGCTTGCCCGTTATGTAATTCTTGGGTTTTTTTCCCTCGGGTTCCTCTTCGGAGTCTTCCCGGGGAATGAATGTTAACTAGTTACTGTTCTTTTTTTTTCACAGTTAATGATTTGCTGTTCGTTTGCCTATGGGTCTACGAAGCAGAGCTGTCTTGTGGGTTGGATCTTCGTCAGGGGCATGTCTCTCCTCCTGGAAGTCCTCCCGTGATACCGACAGCTCCTCAGTTCATCTTAAAACTCTCAGGAGGCTCGCCTCCTTGGGTGGGGACACTTCCCTTCCGAGGGAGGTTCCTTTCCCAGGTTTTGAGTTGTTTCTCTTTCGGGGGAAACTTCTCTTACCTTAATTTATAATTGATATTGTGCAACTATGTTCAAGGGGCTGAGCAGCTGCAGGAGTGTTTCTTCCCTGTGGGGGAAGCTCTCCACAGAGATCCCTCTTCGGAGGCCTCTTGTTGCTGTTGTTGCGGAAGGCTCGGTCTCCTTCGGGGGACAGTGGAGTCCTACGGTCTCTCCTGCAAGTGTTTCTTCCCCGTGAGGGAAGTTCACCACAGAGACTCCTCTTCAGAGGACGGATGACCCGTCTTCCTACCCAGAGGGTGCCTTCGCTTCGCCCTCTGCGCGAGAGAGGTCTTCCTTCTCCCTACAAGGGAGTTAGGATGCGCCTCTTTGGATCTTCGTCTCCTCCCCTGTGGAGGATCCGTCTTGTCTGGAGAGAATCGTCACTGCAACTTCCTGCGGATTGTTCGCGATCCCCTACACCTCCCTTCGCCGTTCCTGGCTGCTGACGTGCTTTGGGCGCCTACGCAGGGTTCCCCTGCGCGCCACCTGCTTGCTTGCGTGCAATGGAGCTCTAGCTCTCCTGCTCGCCAATGCTCGCCAGCGCTCACCTGGGCGCTCTCATCTTCCAGAGAAGTTACAGCGCTCTCCAACGCTCCAGCAATCTCTTGCTCGCCAGCGCTCTCCAACGCGCCAGCGATCTCCTGCTCGCCACCGCTCCCCTGCTCGCCAGCGCTCACCTGGGCGCTCTCCTTCTCGCCAGCGCTCACCTGGGCGCTCTCCTGCTCGCCAGCGCTCACCTGGGCGGTCTCCTGCTCGCCAGCTCTCACCTGGGCGCTCTCCTGCTCGCCAGCGCTCACCTGGGCGCTCTCCTGCTCGCCAGCGCTCACCTGGGCGCTCTCCTGCTCGCCAGTGCTCACCTGGGCACTATCCTGCTCGCCAGCGCTCACCTGGGCGCTCTCCTGCTCGCCAGCGCTCACCTGGGCGCTATCCTGCTCGCCAGCGCTCACCTGGGCGCTCTCCTGCTCGCCAGCGCTCACCTGGGCGCTCTCCTGCTCTCCAGCGCTCACCTGGGCGCTCTCCTGCTCGCCAGCGCTCACCTGGGCGGTCTCCTGCTCGCCAGCTCTCACCTGGGCGCTCTCCTGTTTGCCAGCGCTCACCTGGGCGCTCTCCTGCTCGCCAGCGCTCACCTGGGCGCTCACCTGCTCGCCAGTGCTCACCTGGGCGCTCACCTGGGCGCTCTCCTGCTCGCCAGCGCTCACCTGGGCGCTCTCCTGCTTGCCAGTGCTCACCTGGGCGCTCTCCTGCTCGCCAGCGCTCACCTGGGTGCTCTCCTGCTCGCCAGCGCTCACCTGTGCGCTCTCACCTTTCAGAGAAGTTGCAGCGCTTTCCAACACGCCAGCGATCTCCTGCTCGCCAGCAATCTCCTGCCCGCCAGCGCTCTCCAACGTGCCAGCGATCTCCTGCTCGCCAGCGCTCTCCTGGGCACTCTCATCTTCTTGAGAAGTTGCAGCGCTCTCCAACGCGCCAGTAATCTCCTGCTCGCCAGCGCCCCCCTGCTCGCCAGCTCTCTCCTGGGCGCTCTCATCCTCCAGAGAAGTTGCAGCGCCTTCCTGATGCGCGCACTGCGCACCCTCATTCTCCTGCGTTCAAGCACTCGCCCGCGCGCAAGCACTCATTTGTGCTTTTGCCTGATGCGCGCCCTGTGCGCCCATGCTCGCCTGGTCCTGATGAACGCAAGGGTTCTCCTTTGCCTCGCTCGCGCTCTCCTGATCGCCCATTGATGCCTACGCGCCCAGTTGCTCCTGCGCGCCCTTCTATTGCTGAGCGCCTTCTTAGTTTGGCGCAACCGTGCCCACGATTTTCTGCAGCTCGCCCTTCACGTCCGCATGCCTTGGTTCCTGCAGACCCTAAGAAGGGGCCCTCGCTAACGCGCTCTTCTGGCCGACGTTCTCCTGCGCTTCTGGACTTAGTCAAGAGTCTGAGTGCCCGCACGCCCGCGCACCAGCGCTCCTGCGTGCCTACGCGCATTCACACATGCGCGCACACGTTCTTTCTTGAGTCCGTGCTCCTACGCGCCCACGCTCCCCAAGAAATCTCCTGTTCCTGTCCAGCCAACGCCCGCGCACCAGAGCGCCCGCGCACCAGAGCGCCCGCGCGCCAGAGCGCTCGCGCGCCAGAGCGCCAGAGCGCCAGATGTCCCCAAGAAGACCTCCTGGGGATGGGAGACTTACCTGCCAGTACACCAAGAGGAGAGCACAGCAAGTCAGAACATGTGTTCTGGCAGGTCCTTGGATTGATGAGGGAGCTCAACAAAATCAAGGACCCGGAGACATCCCCTTGCAAGGGGAAAGGCACCGTGCTTGACGAGGTCTTTGGTGTCCAGAAGCCCCCCAAGACTAGTGCGGCTTTCCCTGGTCTAAAGGGGTGAAAGGCGCCAGAGACAAGGTCAAAGCTCAACTCTCCGGTCTGGCCTCCTCAGGACGTTCTTCTGCCGGGTTCAAACTCCTCCCACCTCCTCTAGTCCAACAGAGGAGGTATTTCGAGATCGACGGGGAGTCTTGCATGTCTCTCCCACTCCATCATTCCGTGGAAGAACTAGCAAAGGGAACTTCTTTCGAGAAGCTCTCTACCCGGCAGGTGACGTTTGCAGCGTCAGAGACCCAAAACCTTAGAAAAGTCGCGAAGAGTGCCATGCCGGCAACTTCGTGGCTTGATCTCTGGCTTGGGTCTCTGGGCATCCTATTGCGATCCGAGGATCTGTCCAAGGAGAGCAATAGGAAAGCTTTGGAGACCTTCCTCCTCTCGGGCTCTCGCTCTATTGAGTTTCTAGCCCACCAGGTCACTAACCTGTGGGCCAACATGATCCTCAAAAGACGCGATTCAGTGTCCGAGAGGTGCCATCCGAAGATCCCCACTGCAGACGTCAGCAGGCTCAGACACTCCTCTAATTTTGGAGGGGAGATACTGGAGCCTTCTGACATTGAGCAAACGGCTGAGAGGTGGAGGAGATCGAACCACGACTCTCTCCTCCAAAGGGCCCTGACATCCCGGCCCTATAACCTCCAGCCCCTCAACAACAACGTCAACAGCAGGCTCGCAAGACACCTAAGCAGGCTCCGGCAGCTAAGACAAGCGTGTCTAAGCCGCAGTCCTTTCAGCCGAAAGGCAAGACGTGGCAAGTCCTTTAAGGGAGGTAGAACTCCTAGAGGAAGCGGCAAAGGTCGCAAAGACTAGGAGTGGCAGTCCCCCCCGCGTGTCCACCTGTGGGGGGATGCCTAAAAAGTTGCGTGCAGAGGTGGCAGCAACTCGGGGCCGACCCTTGGACGGTCTCTGTGATCGGTCAAGGGTGTCGCGTCTCGTTCACAACATCTCTACCTCCCCTGACAGCGAATCCAGTGTCGTTCAACTCCTATGCCTTGGGATCGCCAAAGGGTTGGCCCCCCGGGAAGAAGTCGAGACCATGCTCAAGAAGGATGCTCTCCAGGAGGTCGATGACGGCTCCCCAGGCTTCTTCAGTCGACTCTTTCTTGTAAAGAAGGCGTCTGGAGGCTGGAGACCGGTCATCGACCTCTCAGCACTAAACAAGTTTGTCGTACAAAATCGTTTCAGTATGGAGACAGCGGACACGGTCAGACTTGTAGTGAGACCACAAGACTTTATGTGCACTCTGGATCTGAAGGACTCGTACTTCCAGATCCCCATCCATCTGTCTTCTAGGAAGTACTTAAGATTCAGCCTAGACGGCAAGGCCTACCAGTTCAAGGTGCTGTGTTTCGGTCTCTCCACGGCACCCCAGGTGTTCACCAAGGTGTTCACTCTGATCTCGTCGTGGGCTCACAGGAACGGCATTCGTCTCCCTCGTTATCTGGACGACTGGCTAATCCTAGCAGACTTGGAGTCGACCCTTCTGCGACACCGAGACAGGCTTCTGGATGTATGCCAAGATCTAGGGATCTTGGTAAATCTCGAGAAGTCTTTTCTGCGCCCTACGAAGAAACTGGTATACCTAGGCATGAAACTAGACACAATTCTCCACAAAGCCTTTCCATCAGACAAATGGATAGCAAGGCTGAGGAAGGTAGCAGAACCTTTCCTCAGACGAGAAGAGCTTCCAGCCCAACTGTGGTTACATCTCTTAGGCCATCTATCATCTTTGGTTCGTCTTGTTCCAAACGGCCTCCTCAGGATGAGATCCCTTCAGTGGCGGCTGAAGTCACGATGGAATCAGGGAAACGATTCCCCGGACTTCCTAGTTCCCATAGGACCTTCGGAACGGGCGGATCTTCGATGGTGGCTGGACGACGAGAACCTACGGAAGGGAGCAGATCTTCTCGTCCTCCCCCCAGATTTGACTCTGTTTACAGACGCGTCGAATCAAGATTGGGTGGCCCACATTCTGAACCAAAGAGCCTCAGGCCTTTGGTCAGAATCGGAAAGGTGCCTCCACATCAACCTGCTAGAATTGAAGGCCGTTTTTCTGGCTCTTCAACAGTTCCAACAAACCCTGGCGGGCCACTCCATGGTGGTGATGAGCGACAACACCACAGTAGTGGCTTATATCAACAAGCAGGGAGGTACATTCTCGCAGCAGCTATCCCATCTTGCAGTAGAGATCCTGAGATGGTCCGAAACCCGCTCGATCTCACTGTCAGCTCGCTTCATTCCTGGCAAGAGGAATGTCCTCGCCGACAGCCTCAGCAGGGCGACGCAGATAGTGAGTACCGAGTGGTCTTTGGATCCTCAGATAGCCAACAAAGTCCTGACTTTGTGGGGTTCCCCGACTGTAGACCTGTTTGCGACAGCCTTGATTTTCAGGCTGCCCCTTTACTGCTCTCCAGTCCCGGACCCCAAGGCTCTCTGGCAGGATGCGTTTCAACACAGGTGGGACAATATGGACGTTTACGCCTTCCCACCTTTTTGTCTGATGAGAAGGGTGCTCAACAAGGCCAACCTATCGGTCAACCTCTCCATGACTCTCATAGCTCCGCTATGGCATCATGCGGAATGGTTCCCGGACCTTCTGCAACTCCTAACGGAACCCCCAACAGAACTCGCTCCACGTCACGAGCTACTCAGACAACCACATTGCAACATCTTCCACAAGGCCGTAGCTTCGCTTCGGCTTCACGCCTGGAGACTATCCAGCGACTCCTCACGGAGAGAGGATTTTCTCAACAGGTTGCGGACAGGATGTCTTGACACCTGCGAGAATCCTCTGCCAGCGTCTACCAGGCGAAGTAGAAAGTCTTTTGTGGTTGGTGTCGTGGAAGGGGTATCTCTCCGCTCGATGCCACTATTCCAACAATAGCGGAGTTCCTTGTATATCTTCGGGAGGAAATGCGCCTTTCGGTCTCGGCGGTGAAAGGCTATCGCTCAGCCTTAAGCTTAGCCTTCAGGCTGAAAGGAGTGGATGTTTCCTCTTCGTTGGAACTTTCTCTACTCATACGCAACTACGAGCTTACTTGCCCCCAGTCGGAAGTCAGACCCCCTCCTTGGAACGTGGTTCAAGTGCTCAGGGCTCTGAAAAGAGCTCCCTTTGAACCATTACGCCAGGCGTCTGATCGCCTCCTAACATGGAAGACGGTGTTCCTACTCGCGTTGGCCTCGGCCAAACGAATAAGTGAACTTCATGGTCTCTCCTACGACGTTGCCCATTCAAGGGGATGGGGGGAGGTAACGTTCAAGTTCGTCCCTGAGTTCATTGCTAAGACTCAAAACCCTGGGGTGTCGGATCCAAGATTCGACTCCTTCAAGGTAACGAGTCTACGTTCTGTAACAAGTGACCCAGACCATCTGTTACTGTGCCCAGTCAGGAGTCTGAGGCGCTACCTCAAAAGGACAGCTGCAGCTCGTCCTCATGTGCAAGCTTTGTTTGTGAGCACAGGGAGGACAAAGAGGAGGGTCACCAAGAACTCCATCTCTTCATGGATACGCAAGGTGATAAGCAGCACCTTGAATCCCGACTCTCCTCCGTCACGTCGTCCCAGAGCTCACGACGTCAGGGATGTTGCTACTTCCCTGGCCTTCAAGAGAAACTTCTCTGTGACGCAGGTTCTACAAGCCGGGGTCTGGAAACGTCAGATGACGTTCACAGCCCACTACCTGCAGGACGTGACCCACAGGAACCTCCATACGTTTTCTATCGGTCCTGTGGTGGCTGCACAACAGCTGGTCTAACCTCAGGCTCCTTATTGGACAAGTAGCACAAGGTTGAGGGTATTGTTACCCGGTTTTAGTCTGCGTGAATGAAAGAGTATGTCTGGCCCTTACTTCTTTCTTCATTCTCCCCTCTCTTGGGGATAGCAGCATCCAGGTCTTTGCGCAGCTGACCTCAACCTCTGCAGGTAAACTATGCTTCCTTGTGCTCCAATTATTAGCCTTAATACTGTCGTGTCCCCCATACCTGACGAGGTGGTATTGGGAACGTCCTAGCCTAGAGTTCCACATAAAGAACTCCAGGTCAACTGCCTAGGACGAGTCACGTTATTCTCCTTCACACACATCCTAGTAGGCCGCACGATGGTCAAACATGACAACGTGCGAGGGTTAGGGACTCCCGTTCCTTGAGTTCTACAACTCGGAATTGGAGTCCCCGGGTAAAGCCGAACCCAGAAGGCTGGGGACTTTCCACCCTTCCTAAGGGTAAGTCACCCCATGTAAATAGTGTGGTTTGTATTAGGTTACGGAACAAATGACAAATTTCGTAGATAATTTGTATTTTTCCTAACATACAAACCTAAGCTATTTACGCAAATGTTACCCGCCAGCCCTGACCACCAAGTCAAGTCCTACCTTTAAGGGAATTGAGCTATTCACAGTCTGTGAGGGGGGAAGGGGTAGCTAGCTACCCCTTCCCTACCAACCCCCCCCCCCCCCCCCGCTAACTAGCGAGGGGGTAGTTAACCCTCGTTAAAATTTAATGGCTCGTCATTTCAGCTCCGCCAAAATAATACCCCATGTAAATAGCTAAGGTTTGTATGGTAGGAAAAATACAAATTATCTACGAAATTTGTCAGTTTCAAAAAATTTCATGTTATCAGTGTTTATAATCGTTAAAATTCCTTAAAATCTTTTGTTTACATCGTTAACTTGTTTGGTTACTATCATTACCTTCCTTTTGGTTATTAGTATATCTTTAAAATTATTTTCATGTTGGAAATTTTAACAAAACTTTCTAAAAGAGAAATACCTTTGATTTATTTTAGTTCAAAGTACCCTCGGTATGGAGAAGGTAACATCATCCAAAGGAAAAGATAATATATTGCACGAAGGCTACTGTTACAGACTTGACACAGTGATGAAAGAAAATAAGCACTGGATGGGAAGTGGAACATTCAAAATAGCTCCTCAGCTATTCTATCATAGAAATTTTAAGAATTGAACAAAATCACACCTCAACCAAATTGATCAGAATAAACTGTGGGCGGCATGAACCTGTAAAACACAAAAAATATGAACGAGTAAACAATGATATAATTAAAACTGTTAGTGAGTATTCTTCAAGAGAGCCATTAGATTATAATCTAATGGCTCTCATGAAGAACGCAGATAATTATCTGCGTTCCATATCATATAATCTTACCCTACAAAAGTAGTTATATTCTATTTACAAATTGTTTTTATAGCAAATAAAGATTAAGATTGTTTCTTCTTCCTTTATATCCAAACGCTTGTAACAGTGAGTACTAAACGTCTATCATGTCAATCCAAAAAACATAAGGAGAGGATTGAATTTTCAAATGTCG
Source organism: Palaemon carinicauda (assembly GCF_036898095.1). NCBI lineage: Eukaryota > Metazoa > Arthropoda > Malacostraca > Decapoda > Palaemonidae > Palaemon > Palaemon carinicauda. Next base: position 29,979,325 of record NC_090750.1, on the reverse strand, counting down.
GCGCTCAAAGTGCGCGCATTTGTCTTGCGCTCAATTGTCGGCGCTCAACTGTCGGCGCTCATTTGTCTTGCGCTCAAAAGTCGGTGCACCATAAATATATATATATATATATATATATATATATATATATATATATACACACACACACACACACATATATATATATATATATATATATATATATATATATATATATATATATATATATATATATATATATATATATATATATATATATATATATATATATATATATATATATATATGCACACACACGCACGCACACACACACACACACACACACACACATATATATATATATTTTTGGGCTCAAGCCATGTCGTCCTGATGGAAGTTCCTATAGGGTAGCTTCCTAGGGTATATTACAACTACGGCGATATTCCCAGAGAATTTACCTTAAGGTACCAGAATTCTAACTCCTGGAGCGAGTATCCCTCGTGAAAGGGATATCGCGACATATCAGAGGACGTATTCTAGACACGTCACATGGCAATCTACGACCTGAACAGAGATTCGTCTCGTAGGAGGGAGATTGACGAGATACGAATTCGGGAAAGAAAAAGGGGAGCCGCTCCCAAGGCTTCCCTATCCCCCGATTCGTATGCGTGCCTGGCGCCAATCCTGGCGCCATCTGTATTCCTTTTTGCGTAGCTTAACAACTCGGTGTTTTTTCCTGTTTTTCTCGCAAATCTTGGATTTATTCAGCTTTTCATGGCTTCTTCGTCTTCGTTGGCCTCGGATAAGTTGAGTATAGTGTCTGTTATGTATAAATGTAGGCTCTTGGTAAAATTTTGAGTGATTAATAGGATTAATCTTTGATACAAGAGCCGTAGCCTACCAGAGGTGTCCTGGACACTGTCACTCGCTAGGTATAAATTAGTTAGTCAGAGTGACATTCCTGGTTGTTTTGCTTAATAAATTTTAGCTATTTAGCTTTACATAGGATTTCCTTTCGTGCTTAGTATTATTTGGCGAAGTATTCGCCATTCTGGCCTACGCTAGGCCATGTAGCCTAGTCGTTTGGTCCTAGTACTTAATGCATGATTTTGGTTTTTCCGAGTGTAATTAAAATTTTATTGAAGCTTTAGGCTATATTTTATACATTTTAGACTGTGTGGAATATTTACAAGATTGTATACGTGAGAGTTTCGGTGAATTAGGTAATCGATTCTCTTGGTGCCTAGGCTAATTGCTTATGGAGCCTTAGTATACTTTATTATACTCCCCGGTTGCTTTCTTTTCTTCGGAGAAGGTATGCAATCCCTTTCCCTCTGTTTAAGCCTTGGGCTTATCCCTAAGTGGTTTTTTCCGAATTTATTTTCGATAAAACTATACTAGGGTGTTACTGTACCTTCCTGTTCCAGCAGAGTCTGGTTCAAAGAGGGACAGAACAACAGAGTTTTTAGTCTGAGTCGTGTTGTTTGGCTTGGGGCAGAGTCTCCCTGGCTGACCTAACACTTACAAAGGGAGCTTAGCTCCCTTAGGTCACTATCGAAGGTTTCTGTAGTTATGATTCCTTCTTGTGTGATCGACCAGACTAAGTCCTGTTGCTGTTCTCGGGGAGGATAAATCTTCCCTTGGGAGTAGCAACGCCTTCCTTGCTTTGGTGCTCTGGAAGCTGGCAGGTATTATACTACTGCGCTGGCCCTTTCCCTTAGATCTCCCTTAGGCTAAGACAAAGTTCTTGGCTGCGGGTGATCTGTCACTAAAGCAAGGTTGGCAGGACCCTCTTGTCCCTTCCCCCTCTATCTCCGTAATGGCCTAGCCATTACTGTACTGTACCTTGCCGGCCGGCAGAGCTGGCCGGCAGGGGTATTACTGTACTGTATGTCATTCTACTTCTGGACCTAGTATAGGTTGGGATATGGAATTGACTAAGCCCATTGCCGGCCGGCAGAGATGCTGGACGGCAAGGGTCTTATGTTTTCGAGTGCTGCCCGGACCTCTCTTGGTCCCTCATCCATGCCTGCCGGCAGAGCCGGACGGCATTGGTCAAGGAAGCCTGAATTAAGTTTCTCCCCTTCCTTATATGCACTCTTTCGGTTGCCGGGCTTGGGGGGTTGTGTACACTCTTATCCCGGCATCCATTCTATTTTCTTCTAGTGCTGTACCTGTCCCGGCTGCCGGCCTATGAGGCCGGCTGCCGGCCTATGAGGCCGGCAGCCGGGCAGGTGTAGTCTACTGGTTCTTTTGCTGCCGGCTGGCATCGGTCTTGTACCTTTGCCGGCCGGCTTATGTCAGTCCTTGTCTGCCGGCCACCAAGAGTGTGGCCGGCAGCTGGGTACTACCTTGTGTAGTTGCTGGCCGGCAATCATTGCCGGCTAACACTGGCTGTTGCTGGCCGGCAGCTGCTGCCGCCGGCACAGGCATTTGAACCAGAGGGCTGCCGCCCTATAGCTGTTAAGTAGTATACTTTAAAGCTAATTGTGGTGTGTGCCGGCCGGCAAAGGCAGGCCGGCACACATCCTCCTATACTGTACTAGTATTCTTCTGTATAGCATATACAGTAAGAAGAAAACTATAGTAAAAGTTTAGGTACAGCACTGTATCTTCTAACACTATTGTGTTTTCTTGCACGGCCCTTTGCTGTTGCCTTCAGACAAGAAGCAGAGTTCTTCCCTGTCTATTATCCCGGATTTTAAAATCATTGCCTAGGTGTGAGCTCCACCTGTTTCCTCTGGAAACTTTGCATTGGTTACTCTAGTAGAGATAAACCATTTTGATTTTATTATCTGGAAGGCTGCAGCAATGGGTTGTGAGGGAAACACAAGTGTGTGTCTTTAATTTCTGAATTGTTATGCTATACTATGCATATCCAGTGATACATAGTTCACTTGATACTCATGGAAATTTCTTCTCTTTACAGAAGGACACTCCGAAGTGGGGAAGTGCTTTCTGCAATGTCAGCAGCAAGAACCTCTGCGGACATGAGTTTTGTAGGAGACACGCAGCATACGCTGTCTCCAAGGATGATCTCCGGTATTGGGACCCTCAGGTATGTACTGTGTGCACTAACCTGATTAATGAGACATTTAAATAGCTAGGAAGAAGCTTCGTACCTGGGTAAGGGGCTTCCAAAAGTACACTTCTGGCCCTTATCTTCCAAGTGAGAAGATGAGGGCGTATCTTTTCCCTAAGGCATCAGCTGATGCAGTGATTCCCCAGCCTCAAGAGGAGATCCCCTAAGTTCAGATCCAGGTGGATGCTGAAGTCGCGGTCGCGATGCAAGACATCCAGCTAAATGACAGGATATCTGATGTGGACGGGTGTCAGGAGGAAGACCTCCTTGCAGAAGCCCAGGATGAAGTTCAAGCCCCTCTACATCGGCCGGTCTCCCAGTAGAGCTGGGACAGGCCCTCTCTTCTATTGTTGGAATGATCCAACAAATGCAGAAGGAGAATCAGGAGAAGGCGGCTGCAATGGAACTGCGAATGCAGTGCCTTGCAGAATCACATGGGCCCCAGAAAAGCTCAATGTGAAAGACCTTCCTTTGTGCTCGGATGCTAACCCATGGAGGTATGCTGAGCACATGTCGATGACGACTGGAAAGATCGTCATCTCGGATATGCTGGGCTCAGTTCCCCTGGAGGGTGGAATTCTGGCCCAGCAAGGCACCATATCCGGACTGTTATGTCCGGCTGAGGAAGGAACCAGCTTCAAAGGAGGAGGCAGAGCCGAAGGAGGTCATAGTGATGACCATGCTAAGGCTCAAGCTCTACTTTCATCTTCGATGAAAGAGAGGGGCTTCTCTAACTCAAAGGTAGCTGCTTTGAATAGGAAGCTCCCTTCCTTTGTGTCCTCGCCTACTAGAGCCTTCCCCCTTTTACAGAAAGGGTTTCTGGCTGTACTAAAAGCAATCGAGGCCGGCAAGTCTTGCCCCTCCCTAGAGGAGTGTAAACCCTTGTCGCTGGCCCTGCCTATGGAAGATTGGAAGGACGTCCATCTTACGTTCTAAGTGGGAAAGTTGGAGGCTGATATTGCCGGACGTCAGTTCGGCAAGGACCTCCCTAAGCTGTCTGACTTTCTTTTGCGAAGTGAGTTCGATACAAAAGAAAGACTGACTGCCTCAATGTCTCTTCAGACTACTCTCGAGACGATGGCAAGTGACCCCAAGGTCCATGAATTGTTCATGGTAGTGGCCAAGCCTCATCTGGCCACAGTGACGAAGGACCTTTATGGCTTCGTCAAGGCAAGGAGAGCTTGTAGGGAGTTCGTGTTTACCTCGGCTACAGTGAGGCACGAGCTAAAGAAACTAATCTCCTCCAACATTTGGGGAAAAGACCTTTTTCCCTACCGACTTGGTCAAAGAAGTTTTTGATAAAAGCCACCTTGGAGAATAGAAACCTTCTCCAGAAGTGGGACCTGGCTATCAAAAGAAAGTCTTCCCCGGATGAGGGTCCTCAACCAAAGAGGAAGACTATGAGGACTAGGCTACCGTCTCGGCCAGCCAAGCCTCTTAGACAGCAACAGCAACTGCAATTGCCATTGCCCCAGTGCCCCAGATCGTGGCACAAACCCCGACCACCTTTCAGTGGGTACCCCAGGCCGTGTCGACACAGTCCACGGCATTCACCCCAGCGTTCGAAGGGCAGTCTACTTCCTTCCGAGCAAAGCCTAGAGGAGCAGCCAGAGGCTCGTCTAGACGCCCCTCAAGGGGAAGGGGATTCAGGGGTGGTCGTGGTCAGGAAGGCAAGACCTCAGGACGGCAGTCCAAGTGAGGTGATACCGGTAGGAGGGAGACTTCTGAAATTTCGGGATCGGTGGACCTTCGATCCCTGGGCCCACAGCCTACTCAAGAATGGATTGGGCGGGAGCTGGTACAGCACTCCACCCCCGTACCTTCGGTTTTTCCAACACTCCACCCCCGTTATGGAGGAGTACGTTCAAGAACGGTTGGAGAAAAAGGGTGAAGCCCATCAATTTCTAAGGGAGGCTGTTTTGTGTTCCCAAGAAAGACTCGGAAAAGCTCAGAGTCATTCTGGACTTGTCGCCACTTAACAAGTTCATAGTGAATTGCAAATTCAAAATGCTAACACTGCAACACATAAGGACCTTACTGCCCAAGAGGGCATATTCCGTCTCTATAGACTTGTCAGATGCCTACTGGCACATTCCAATTAGCCATCGACTCTCCCCCTACCTAGGGTTCAGGCTACAGCGAAGACTATACGCCTTCGGAGCCATGCCATTCGGGCTAAACATAGCCCCAAGGATTTTTACGAAGCTTGCGAGCGTAGCTCTCAAACAATTTCGCCTAAAGGGAATTCAGGTAGTAGCCTACCTGGACGACTGGTTGGTGTGGGCAGCATCCGAGACAGAATGCTTGCAAGCTTCCAGTCAGTGATCCAGTTCCTAGAGTACCTAGGCTTCAAGATCAACAGAAAAAGTCTCGACTTTCTCCATCTCAAAAGTTCCAGTGGCTAAGATCCACTGGGACCTTTTGTCACACCGTTTCTCCACCCCAGCGAAGAAAAGGAAGGAGATAGCGGGTTCTGTCAAGAGACTTCAAGATTCCGAAAGGATATCAAGACACGAGCAGGAGAGAGTACTGCGCTCTCTCCAGTTTGCTTCGGTGACAGACCCAGTGCTAAGAGCACAGCTAAAGGATGCAATCGGAGTTTGGAGAAGTTATGCATCAAACGCGTGAAGAGATCTGAGAAGACCAGCCGCTTCGGCTAAGTACTCTTCTCAGGCCTTGGTCCCAAGCCAGACATCTAAAGAAGTCAGGTTCTTCTTCAGCCACCTCCCCCGTCGGTGACAATTCACTCAGACGCCTCAAAGGAGGGATGGGGAGGTCACTCTCATCGGAAAAAAGTCCAGGGGACTTGGTCCAGGCTATTCAAGACCTTTCTCATAAAACTTTCTAGAAGCTAGGGCGGTGCTCCTTACCTTAAAGAAAGTCTCCCCGCGTCATTCGTTCCACATAAAGTGGTAATAGACAGCGAGGTAGTTGTAAGATACTTGAATCGACAAGGATCGAGGTCACCACCTCTCAACCAGGTGATGTTGGCCGTCTTCCGATTGGCGGAAAAGAAGAAGTGGTACCTGTCGGCAGTTCACCTTCAAGGAGTCCGCAATGTGACAGCGGACGCTCTATCCAGGTTCACACCGATAGAGTCAGAATGGTCCTTAGACGCAGGATCATTCTCCTTCATTCTGAATCAGTCCCAGAACTGCAGATAGACCTCTTTGCGACGAAAGACAACAAGAAGTTGCCCCTGTACGTGCCCCGTACGAGGACCCCTTAGCGGAAGCAGTGGACGCGATGTCCCTCGACTGGAACAGATGGTCCAAGATTTATCTGTTCCCTCCTCACAACCTTCTGTTGAGGGTCCTCAACAAACTGAGATCCTTCAAAGGGTAGCGGCAATAGTGGCCCACAAGTGGCCGAACAGCGTGTGGTTCCTCCTGGCATTGGAACTGTAGCTGAAGTTTGTACCACTACCAGATCCAGTTCTGACCCAGCGAGTCCAGAAGTCAACTGTCTGCGCTTCATTACAGAAAACCCGGACCCTGCAGTTCATGATTTTCTCTCCCTAGCGGTGAGAAAGCGTTTCGGGATTTCGAAAGCCAGTATAGACTTCATTGAGGAATATAAATGCAAATCTACTAGAAGGCAATATGAGTCATCTTGGAGAAAATGGGTGGCCTCTTGTCAAGGCGAAGATTCCGCAGGAGATCTTGACAGACTTCTGCTTATCTTTTTTCCCCACCTCCATGGTCAAGGGTTGGCAGCGAACACGATTTCAGCGTGTAAGTCTGCTTTGACAAGACCCATTCTATATGCCTTCCAGGTCGACCTAGGTAACGAGATCTTTAATAAAGTCCCGAAAGCCTGTGCTAGGCTCAGACCTTCAGCACCTCCAAAGCCCATTTCATGGTCTTTAGACAAGTTCTTCATTTCGCTTCTCTGTTGAGCAATGAATAATGTGCGTTAAAGGATTTGACACAAAAAGTTATTTTCCTAATTTGCACTCGCGTCCGGGGCCAGGGTTAGTAAGATTGTAGCCTCTCGAGAGAGGCAGGTCGTGTTCAGTTCCTGGATGGGGAAGAACTGAACCTGTTTCCGGATCCTACGTTTCTCGCCAAGAATGAGTTACCCACCAACAGGTGGGGTCCCTGGAGAATCTGCCCTCTGAAAGAAGATGCATCTCTATGTCCAGTAGAATGCCTAAAGGTCTATCTTCATAGAACTTCAGACTTCAAGGGTGGTCAACTATTCAGGGGAGAAACATCAGGCTCAAATTTATCTCTGAATCAACTCAGAGCGAAAATCACATATTTTATTCGCAGAGCGGATCCTGACAATACACCCGCAGGTCACGATCCGAGGAAAGTTGCCTCATTCTTAAATTTCTTTAATTGTATGGATTTTGAACATCTCCATTCATACACTGGCTGGAAGTCTTCCAGAGTGTTCTTTCGCCACTATGCGAAGCAAGTAGAGGAACTAAAAGAGATCTGTGGTAGCAGTGGGTCGCGGTGTTAACCCTACTGTTTAACTCTGCGAGGAACAGTGGTCTTAATTGGGACGATTAATTCCAGGGTGAGTGTGTAGTTACATACTGTACTACAAACTAAGTGAGGGCACTGTGTTGCCCATCCAGACTGTTCCATTTCCGAAGGTGAACCTAGCATAAGTGCAGACATGTGTGCCGAGCGTTTCTAACGCTAATGTCATTGATTTGTAATACAGGCTTTTATGACTTTGATACCTCGGTATCTTAAAAGTGGCATCTAATGTTTTTCTTTCAGACAAACAAGCCCTGTTTACTATCATACTTATGCTTAAAGTTTTGGGTTATCCTCTTCTTATATATATATATATATATATATATAATTGTGGTTAACCTGTCTATTTATTGCCTGTCAATAATCTGGTTCTTGAGAACCTTGCGTCTCCTTCACCTGTGTCAATTTACTGGTATAATTGAGCATTCATTCTATGTACCTTATCTGGGATAATTCTAATAGAATTGTTCCTTTATGCAAGCTATGTTGCATTGGTTTTCCTCCTATGCGGATATAAAACCTTTGTCCAATACAAGTATTGTGCGGAAAACTGGTCGATATTTCATATTGACGCAGTGGTCCTTTACAAACTATGCTTTACTTAATATAGGGCGAGACCACTATATTAGCTTGCCTGGTATTCGTACATAGATATATGTACTCTTCGAGACTTTTCCAGAGTCTAGTAGGAC
>NC_090750.1:29943600-29966100 GCF_036898095.1 Palaemon carinicauda | reverse complement strand
AGCCTCTCCTTCGTGATATTTTGTGCCTTGAAGGCACAAGGATTTTCTGAGTGGTATACCAGTAGGGGGCTTAATTTTCAAGTCCCCACTGGCATTTGCACAAAATGCGAGCATAGGTCTGTCCTTCATCGGTTTATGGCCAGGAAGTTTCCTTTCTTCAGCTGTGATGTATGTACGGCGGGGCATTTTCTTCCAGAAAAGGCCAGTTTCATCATAGTTAAACACTTGCTGAGGAATGTAGCCTTCTCTGGAAAGTACGTTCTCAAACTTCTTGAGGAATTCTTCTGCTGCTTTCTTGTCAGAACTGGCTGCCTCTCCATGCCTGACGACTGAGTGAATACCAGTCCTCCTCCTAAAGCGATCAAACCACCCATGGGAAGCCTTGAACTCTTAGGGGGCTTGCTGCGACATTCCTTCGCTTCCACCGTCTCTCTGGGCTTCCACGAGATCGGCAAAGATGGCACTCGCCTTGTGCAAAATTATCGATTGCTTGAGTGTATCACCAGCGATTTCCTTCTATTTAATCCACAGAAGAAGGAGTCTCTCCATCTCATCGTTGATTGAGGTCCTTCCACTGGCAAGGACAGTCATGCGGCAGGTTGCAGGCGAGCGATACTGGTCATTTCCCTGAGGGCGAGCAAAGCCCTTTGGTCCCCCAACAGTTGTTGAGAGAGCTGAAAAAGCTTTGCTATACGGGCGGCTGGCGACGGCGAGTACTGTTGCAGAAGGTATGTTCTGAGGGCTTCACATGCTATTAGGGTGTCTCCTTGTTCACAAAGCCAGTCGAATATTTCCGGGAAGGTGTCCTAAGGTATCGCCGCGAGAACATAATCTGCTTTGGTGGTTGAGCGAGTCACGCCCTTGATACGGAACTGGACTTCAGCGCGCTGAAACCAAGCAAAGGCCTCTCCGCTGGCGAACAACGAAAGTTTCAATGGGGGGGCACCAACATCCGTGGAGTCCGCCATAGTACCAATGACGTAGGGGCGAGGGGGGTTGGAAGGCGGAGCGAGTCGACTTCCGGGGTCACCAATGTGATGGGCCGAGGAAGGTTGTGACCCTAAGGCAGGATGAAAGCAACTGAGTAAACTTTATTACAAAACATCCTTTTATATATACATAAACCTCAGGCAAAAAGGGCATACAATACATAACAGGCAATTTCATGTTCAACCGACAAGCTCACTGGTTAACAGTTAATGGTGAGAAAAACAGACATGTTATTTCTGGTTCCTATCAGTGCGAGGGGAGAGCGAAGATACAAGCATAATACATACAAAAAATTAAATGTCGTTACTATGTACAATTGTGTGACACACGGTTGGTGAAGCAGCCTACCCTCGCTTTTTAGCAACGATTTTTCCCGATAAATATTGATAAAGGCGGAGGAAGTTTTCTTTGAATACACACCGGTTGAGAATATGTCTTTGATCTAGACTTGCACAAAGCCAAAAATACATATGTTCAGAGTCCGTGGAACTAAAATAATTAAAAGAACCTTCCTCTATCCGGCATCTCTTTGATTTTTTTATTATTTTTTCATGGTGGGGTTAGTGACTTGTGCAATTCTAATTAATGAATATTATAGGGTGTAACAAATTTATCACAAAAGGAATTTTCTAGCTTTACCAATTTCCATGATTTCCATGATAGCAGGTATTGTTTGAAAATTATAACGGGAGTAAAAAACGTGAATGGTACGAGAGAGAGAGAGAGAGAGAGAGAGAGAGAGAGAGAGAGAGAGAGAGAGAGAGAGAGAGAGAGACGGGTGTTAATCTCTCCCTGAAGTGCTGGGTCGTGGTTATTGGACAATAATATTATGAAGTCATTATTGCAGTAAATTAGACCTTTTATGTACGTGAGCGTCGAGTTGTGGCGATAGAAACAGGGCTGCATTTTTCGTGAATCGAATAAGGTCAACCTTTGATACTCATGTAGCCAAAGGTTTGTTTTGGTGTACTTTTATATTTAAAAGAAAAAAAAAACATAGCTGCTTTTATGTATATTTAAGTCCCACATGCAAACTCAACTTGTTCACTCGTTGCCACCTCTCTGTAAAGAGGATGCTAATTAAATCATACTTTTGATATCCGGTAATGAGAGATGACTATTCTAACTTTTTTTTATGAATGATTCTTATCAGAAGTTTGTCAAAAGAATCTTTAAATGGTTGTTTATTGAAATCCATACATTCTACTTTTGTGTTGTGATAACCTATTTGGAAATGCCCCTGTCTTGTCTTGCATTCTTCTGGTCAGGAATTCGGGTGGAGATTTGTGGAAGTCTGTTAGTCTATCTAGTGAGTCATCAGCAGCCATTGCTGGCCTTCCCATGTATTGCTCTGGGTGGAGAGGGGCCTTGTGCTGATCATTTGGAGTGTACTGTACATTAGGCTGGTCTTTAAGACACTGTCGTGTCTCTTGCCTCTGTCAGTCATGAGTGACCTTTAAATGTATTGCTCTTTAAAGGGAAAATATGAACAAGGATGTGAAAGAGTAAGATATGGTAAGGTATGGTAACAACAGCAGTCTGTTTTTAAGTTCGATTTAACATGGAACAAATCAATTGACTCTATCTTTTTTATATGTCGAAAATTATTTTGGACAAATAAAAATCTTTTTCATATTTTCATAGTATGGTGGGAATTCTATGGAGTTTGCAAAGATTTTAGTAATATTATTGAATATTTACGTATAAGAATTTTCCTTGATCTCGTGCCATACATAAAGATCTGGTTTATCGACGCAATACCACTCTAATTGGCTATTGATGGAAGCTCATACATAGTACATTTATTTGCCATCAGTATTGGTATGTCCTTTTATGTACCCAGGAATAATAAAAGCTACGGTGTGCCATTGTTGTTTTCTATTATAATCATCTTAGAATGGGACATAAGAAGGCAAGTCTACGAGGTCATGCGATTAATCATGAGTGGAGATTTGCTGATGAACTCGATGTTCGTCTCAATCATATTGGGGACAAAGTTTTATTTATAAGAATATATTGATATAAACAACACCAACTTCACCAGGGACACTAGGATTATAGCGGATGCAGGTGGCGTAAAGGATTGATTTAAATCCTCAGCATGGTATATATATTCAGCATGAAAATTAAACTGATGTGTGAGAGGAAATAAGTGCGAGATTATTCAAAGTAGCTTTCATATATTTATAAAATCCTTCAAGGTTTCAATGTGTCAGTTTTGAAATAGAAATGTTAATTTGATATAAAAATCTTAAATTTTCCATGTTAAAAAGGGACATCTCTCTTTTTACTCAACATTCTCTCTCTCTCTCTCTCTCTCTCTCTCTCTCTCTCTCTCTCTCTCTCTCTCTCTCTCTCTCTCCAGTGTTCATATGATTATCGAAAACAACATCTTATTGCGGAAACAGCTGCAGCATCCCTGGGACCAGATGTTATCAGATTTTCATTACCATCGATGTTTATATTAATGTATTTCCATGATTTTTTTTATTTTTCTATATATCTTATTGGGTGAAGAGAGAGAGAGAGAGAGAGAGAGAGAGAGAGAGAGAGAGAGAGAGAGAGAGAGAGAGAATTAACAAAGTCTTTTAGACTCATCTGCTTTTCTTAATATAACTTAAAATAATAACAAATAAGAATGGGAATAGGTAGTGCACTTCCTTCAAGGCTATACACCACTATACGATACGTTTAATGAATGAAAAAGATGTCAAATAAAAGGTAAGTTTATGATGAAGATTGTAAAGCACTTTGAAACGAAAAATAAATGCAATTACGAATACCATTTTTCTTTTTTTTGTGTCTACCTCTTTATGAATTAATATAATGATAATTTTTTTTCAAGTTGTAGGTCTACAACATTCTTGCAGACATTTAGTTTAGAGTTCAGCCAGTATTACTACTATGAAATCTCCTCTATTTATTAATAAATCAATTGCTAGGCCATCTTCTGGTTTGCCGTGTTTATGCCTTTTGGGTTTTTTTTTTTTTTTTTTACTTCTACGGTTACGTTTGGTACCGGCTTATGTGTTTCATTATTTCTACTGGTGAAGTTATTTCTTATACCACTATTGTATAGCATTGTATAGAAATCCTGTGTATTCTTTATCACTTCATCTCTATTGAGGATAATATTTACATTTTTCTCCTTTGAAGGAAACATCTGTTGGCACCCTGTTCCAAGTCATCGTTTCATAATTTTGATGTTTCATTCCCATTATCGTCACCATCATCATTGTGGTTCCTATAATCATTCACAGGATTATTTTTCCTAGAGTTTCCATCAGATTTCACATCACTCCTATCAATACTTATTCTGTTATGATAGAGTTTGAGCATGTTAATTATCATGGACTTTCGTTATACACCATCAGTATTCAGTACAAAACTGTACCTGTTAACCTGTTTGATCACACCATATGGACCTTGCCACTGCATAAGTAGCTTATATTTACTCCTTGGCAACAAGAGCACTTTATCCTCTTGGTATACTACCTTATGACAAGCTCGTTTGTCATTATAATACTGATAACTATCACTAGCTTCTTTAAGTCTTCTTTTGCCAGATTACAAGTATCGTACAACCTTTCCCTCATGTCTACAACATACTCGTATGTGGTCCTCATGTCATTTCATTGTATTGCCTTCAATTTCCCAAAGTTCCCTCAACAAGCTAAGCGGACATCTCATATTATGACCACACAATAATTCAAATGGAGAAAAATTTGGTTCTAGAATGTGGAACTTCGTGGTAATCTATAACATATACAGTGGCCACACCTTCGGTTGTTCATAACACATAAGTTTCAGCATTTTCATGAATACTCCATTGAACCTTACAACTAACCTAATGCACATTGCATGATATGGTGTGGTAGTTATACTTTTTATTGATAGTAAACGATTAAATTCATAATTGAGTTCCTCTACTTAACTTTATTTCCATAGGAATTTCCACTCCACTAAAACCTGACAAGAAGGCTTCTGCTACTGAACATGTATCAATCCTTTTAATGCAACTGCCTCGGGGTAACGCGTGCCATAATCAACAGCTATAAGAATATACCGTGATCCATCACTAGCACATGGCTCGATTGAACCAATTATGTCAACTGGAACTCGCTGAAATGGATCTTGAATAAGCGGCATTCTTCCTTTTTCACCCTTTTCACACGCCCTTTATCAATGGTGCGTTGGCAAGAATCGCAAGATCTGCAAAATCGTGCTATTTGAACAGACATATCAGGGCAAAAGAAATTACTCTGATTATGTCCTGTAGGCATTTGTATTCCCAGATGACCACCCATTAATAAATTATGCTTATTGAGCCCCACGATACACACACACACACACACACACACACACACACACACACATATATATATATATATATATATATATATATATATATATATATATATATATATATATATATATATATATATATATATATATATATATATATATATATATTATTTAAATAAAGATTAACTGTATACCGTTGCTTTGTATTCAAATTCTGGTGAGCAGGAATTCGAAACCTTCCGCAATTCCATGAAAGCATTTCTGCAGCTATTTCCAAATGACTTCCTGACCGGGTGAGGTGAAATAAAAATCCTCTAGTTTTTAGATGAAATCCTTTGATGTTTCGTGAGTACAAAGCAAGAGAGATTCCTACACTTGGGGTAAAAGCTAAAAGTTATGGGAAATAACCTATATAGCAACTCGAAACTTCACTACTTTTTACCAGTAGGAGAAAAAGAACATTCACCTATTGCCAAAATAAATTCAACTGTTTTAGATCAAAAACATTTATTCAGAAGAGTTTGTGTAATGATGATCTCAGGTTACAAAGCTTTTATCATCAGTGCAACATTATAAGCGAATTATATCTGCTTTACGGAAATATCTCGAAAACATCATAGCAATAGATAAATGTTTCATTGTACGAAGGAAAAAATGATGGGATTAAATTGAGTGTTGCAGTAGCATATACACACAGTTATACACGCACGCACACACACATATATATATATGTGTGTATGTGTGTGTATTCATACACACACACACACACACACACACATATATATATATATATATATATATATATATATATATATATATATATATATATATATATATATGTGTGTGTGTGTGTGTGTGTTTGTGTGTGTATTTATACACACACACACACACACACACACACACACACACACATATATATATATATATATATATATATATATATATATATATATATATATATATATATATATATGTGTGTGTGTGTGTGTGTGTGTGTGTGAGAGAGTGTGTAATTCGTATGTTTTGGGGATTTTTATGGTAAAGTAGGTCAAACGCAGAGGGGAGATCAGCCGTAGGCAAATTTGGAGTAGACATAAGAGAAATGCTAGTAGAATTTGCTAAAAGAAAAAATCTAAAAATTATGGATACCTTTTTTTTTATAAAAAGGAATATAATATGGATATGGAAAAACCCAAATGGAGACGCGAAAAATTCTAATTAATGTTAGTGAGATATATTCATCATTAATAACCCCGTGTTGCAAACTCAAAATTTAGCTATCGTGGTGGAGATGGGTTTATTACAAGTCTAAAACAGATTCCTGAATTCAACAGGAATATGTACGGTGACTTGTCAGAAGCTTATAGTTCTCTTGATAGCTCAGTTGGAAGAGTTCTCGCAGGCATGGTTTCGGCTGACTAGGCAGGGGTTCGAATCTCTGCCCAGCCAGAATTCATTATCATAAATGAATTCCAGTTGATATATATTCCCAAGGTAGAATTCGGTATTGAATTCTATTGTGGTCGATATTTACATTGATTAAAATCACGAGTGTTAGTGATATATATTCATCACACACACACACACGTATATATATATATATATATATATATATATATATATATATATATATATACATAAAGTATTTATAGATATAATTATGTAAATAATGGATATATTTATTATATATATATATATATATATATATATATATATATATATATATATATATATATATATATATTTACACACACACACACACACACACACACACATATATATATATATATATATATATATATATATATATATGTATGTGTGTGTATTTATATGTATATATATATATATATATATATATATATATATATATATATATATATATATATATATATATATATATATATTTATATATGATGTAACTATATACATATAAGTAAGAGAATTCATTAATCTTACTTGGAAATGCTTGTTAAAAACCTTCTTTTCGGGAAATTGCTTTTGAATGATCATTCTTATGAAGAAGGGTTACTAAATTTATGCTATTTAATACCTTTGAATCTTTTCTGGTTACTAAATTTATGCAATTAAATATCTTTAACCTTTTCCGAAGTAAAAGATATAAAATTGAATTTATAGAAAAAAGAAAAACTTCTTATAGCACTCCCGCCCCTTTTACTCCTACGCCTTTTTGTTTTCATCTAGAACCGTAACAAAACTCAAATTTTGGTTGTAAGTGGGTCAAAGGTAGTGGCTACTCGTCGTACAGATCTCAGCATTGTATGATTTATTTGATATTTTAAAATCTAAAGATTTTCTCGAGAGCAAATTTACTTTTGAAAAACTAATTTTGCCTGTTTCTTCTTCAATTTAAAAAAAAAAAAAAAAAAAAAAAAAAAACCATCAAGAAAGGTTTTCAACGTTTTCGGTGATCAAGTATTTTGAGGAAGTGATTTAATTCTTTCATTTTTGTCTCATTTCGAGTATTGTTCTCCTCTCTCGTCTTCTGCTGCTTAATCTCATCTTAATTAGTTGGACAGGAATTTACGGTGTATTAAACGTAGTATACCTGATCTAGATATTGATCTGTGGCACCATTGTTCAGTTACTTCTTTATGAATGTTGCAAGAGATTTTTCATAATTCTGACCATCTTTTGCATTCAGATCTTCCCACACCGTACCACATTGTTCGTAATACTTGGTATTCTAGAATTTTATTCCAGCTATGACAAGCTGTGGAACTTTAAAATAATTTTCATAGATTATATATAAAAGATATATTTTAATGTTACCGTTCTTGAAATATTTTACTTATTTGTTTATCACTTCCACGGTGAATTATTTATTTCCTGATATCTTCTCCTCATCGGGCTATTTTTTCTTGTAGGAGCCTGGGGCTTATAGCATCCTGCTTTTTCATCTAGGGTTGTAGAATGCCATAATAACTAACCAACTTATGGAAAACCCCTATTTATAGCATTTATACACTATGACTAAGATTTATATTTTGTGAAATTTTCAAAATTAATGATACCCCTTCAAAACGAAGTAATTGATGAATCTTTTGTTAAAACGCTTGAAGATATCTATACGAGTAGTGCTACAAACCTAAAACTACATAAATATAGTGAGAAAATTCTAATTGAGAAAGGAGCTAGACAAGGAGACCCTATCTATCATAAATTGTTTAGAGCATGCTTAAAATTTTTTTATTTTTTAAGAATTTAGATTAGGAAACTGCAGGAATTAACAGTAATTGGAAATATCTTAAAAATTGAAGATTTATATTTAACATACTTTTATTTAGTTAATGGGAGGAATTACAAATGGATACAAAAATCAGAATTGCAGAACTTAAAATGAATATGAGTAAAGCTAAGATAATGTTCAAGGACAATGCAGATAACAAATAAGAGTTATGTACGAACCCATAGAGATTATTAAACGGATTTTGAGCGAAGCGAAAAATCTATTTTTGGGTGAGATAGCCATGTTGTCCTGCTGGAAGGTTCCTAAGAGTAGCTTCCTAAGGGATATTTAACTACAGTGATATTCCCAAAGAATTTACCTTTAGGTCTCCAGAATTCTAACTCCTGGCGCGAATATCCTTAAATTTTTCTCTCAAGGATATCACATAATATCAGGGGACGTATTCTTGACACGCCACATAGCATTCTGCACCCCGAATAGCGTTTATGCTTCGAGGGAGAAAGTGGCAAAATTAGAAGGGGAGCCGTATCAAAGATCCCCTAGTTCCCATACAACTATTGAGTATCACAGCAGCGCCAAATCCAATATGGCGGACATTCCTTGTAGCATTGAGCATGGTGCTACAGATACAGTAAGTACGGGAGGGATACTCTGAAGATCTTTTCTTTAGAAAAGAAGGGTGGGTCCATCAGGACGACATGGCTATCTCACCCAAAAATAGATTTTTCGTTTCGCTCCAAATCCGTTTTTTGGGCTCAAGCCATGTCGTCCTGATGGAAGCATACCAGAGTATTATTTCTATGGTCATTGGGACCATTTGAGACAAATGACGTTACCATTATCCGTCATCATCACTAGTCATAAACGATGTTAGTGCTTCCTGCCCCCTACAGGGAAGAGTCATTTTAGACGGTAGAAAAGGGGCCTCAAGGTTAGCATATATTGTATGAACAAACATAAGTATACACTGAGTATACAAACAGTCTCAAGGTTTGTATATATTGCCGAACCAATATCAGTGTCCATTATATCCATTGTTTGTAAGCATAAAAGGAATATACTTACATGAGTAAGTCAAAGAACTCTGGCATCTTAAACATGCAATTGTCGGGAGAATTAGGACGCAATTACATTCTAATAGACATTTATTTCCAATAAATGACTAAATGGATCAACAAGTAAAAAGAATGTAGCATGATAAAGGAATTATACATACGACATATACAAAAATTATTTCTCCTTTTCGAAGGGAAAGTAATGATGAGTGCAACTCTCAGACTGAAGAAATGCTTTTAATAAAATTTCTCTTCATAACTTCTGTACCTGTTATATTCCATCATTACTGTGTACTACGTACACACGGCACTAGCGCTATCTGTATAATTCCACACCTGAGATTTTGAACAGAGTTAGTGTCACCATGGTAACACTTATTCAAAAGGGGGTCACACTAAAAAGCGCTGACCCCTTCTCCCTTTAATTGACAGTCCCAATCAATTAACTGTTCATTGCAGAATTAGACGACTGGTTTTAATACACTACCTACCGCCACCACATAATGCTTCAGTTCATAGACCTGCTTAGCATAGTGTTTGTAAAACACCCTAGATGATTTCCATCCAGTATATGAGCGAAGACGCTCAAAGTCCATATACTGAAATAAGTTCAGTGATGAAGCAATTTTTCTCGGATCATGACCTGCGGGAGTACTGTCAGGATCTGCTCTGCGAATAAAGTAGGTGAGCTTCGCCCTCAGTTGTTTTAGGGATAAGTTTGATCCAGAGGTTTCTCCTTTAAAGAGCTGTCCTCCCCTGAAGTCTGAAGTTCTACGAAGATAGACCTTTAGACACTATACAGGACATAGAGAGACATCTTCCTTCAGAGGGCAGATTCTCCATGGACCCCGTCTCTTAGTGGGTAGCTCGTTCTTAGCGAGAAAGGTTGGATCAGGAAAGAGATTCAGTTCTCCCGCCTCTGTGAACTAAATGTGGCCCTCATCTCTAGATAGGGCCACCATTTCACTAACTCTAGCACCGGAGGCTATAGCGAACAGAAAAATAACCTTTTGGGTTAGATCCTTGAGGGAACAATCTTCATTGTTCACAGGTGAGGCATAATGTAAGACCTTGTCCAAAGACCATGAGATGGGTTTTGGTGTTGCTGCAGGCCTAAGCCTTGCACATGCCTTCGGAATCTTATTAAAGATTTCATTCGCCAGATCCACTTGAAAGGCATACAGAAGAGGTCTAGTCAAGGCTGACTTGCACATAGTTATCGTGTTGGCCGCCAAACCTTTATTATGAAGGTGGACAAAGAAGGACAAATAGAAGTTCATTGAAATTTCTTTCGGTCCTTTTGCTTTTACAAAAGCAACCCACTTTTTCCAGTAAGACTCATATTGTCTTCTAGTTGACTTAGACTTGAATTCTTCTGAGAATTCTATATTGGCTTCTGAGATCCCAAATCTTTTCCTAACTGCTAGGGCAAGAAAATCATGAAATGAAGGGTTTGGGCTCTCTGTGATAAATCGAAGGCAATTAACTTCTGAATCTTCTGAGATAGTCGTGGGTTCAGAACTAGGTCCAGCCTTAGCTTCGGCTCCTTCACTAAAGGGAACAGATTGCTCTTGGGCTACTTGGGAGCTAACAGGCCTCTCCTCCCTGGAAGGATGTCAGTATGTTGAGGACCTTCAGCAGGAGATTGGATGGGATGAACAGGAATTCCTGAGTCCATCCCTTCTATACTAAAGACATGATGTCTGTTATCTCCACTAGAGGATCCTCGTATGGGGCTACATATCGAGGTAGGTTTTTGATGACGCTCGTGATGAAGAGGTCGATCTGCAGCTCGGGGACTTGTTCCCATCTGAGAGAGACTAGGTCTGCGTCTGTGGACCATTCTAACTCTATCGGCTTGAGCCCGAGTAGATCATCCGCTGTAACATTGCGGATCAATTGTACATGATCTGCTGATAGGTGCCATCCCTTTAGGTAAGGGATGGTTAACATCAACTAGACTGTATGAGACGTTCTCTAACCTTGTCGGTTCTGACATCTCATTATCACTTCGATGTCCCAGATCTGCCTAAGGAGGTCTGATCTGCGTGGAGAGAGTTTCTCCACCCATAACAGGATCAACAGGGTCTTGGATAGAAATGACTGAATCCCTTGGACTTTTCTCTGATGGGAGTGAATACCCCAGTCTTCCGACTAGGCATCCATGCGGATGATCTTCAATAGTCGGGGTAGTTGCAATGGCACGGTCTTCAATAGGCTTTTGGCCTTTGACCATTGTTAGGGAAGCGACTAAGGAAAGACTGATATCGATCCTTTTAGATCTCTTCGAGCGTTTGATGCGTATCTTCTCCAGACTCTCGAAAATGTCAGATCAACAGGGAACACCACCGTGCGAAATCGCTACAGAATTAGGAATGTCCGCCACATTGGATATGCGCTGTTGTGATACTCATTAGTAATATGGGAACTAAGGGGACCTTAATATGGCTCCCCTTCTAATTTTGCCACTTTCCCCCTCGAAGCGTAAACGCTATTCAGGGTGCAGATTGCTATGTGGCATGTCAAGAATACGTCCTCTGATATTATGCGATATCCTTGAGAGAAAAATTTAAGGTTATTCGTGCCAGGAGTTGGAATTCTGGAGACCTAAAGGTAAATTCTCTGGGAATATCACTGTAGTCGAATATCCCTTAGGAAGCTATTCTTAGGAACCTTCCATCAGGACTGCATGGCTTGAGCCCAAAAATGAATATATGTACTAAGAACAGACAGTATGTGTTTCCCCAATGAGACTGAAATGAAAAGTTGGAAAATCATAGGATGGAGGGCTTTTTGTTAACAAAATCAGATTATGAAAATTAAAATGTATTAAATCAAATGGTCCATATCTGTATTGATTTGTGTATCAGAAACTTCGAACCTTACTAAAGCCGTAGATCATAAGCTAGTTAGAACTCAAAGAGTAATGAAAAGAACAAATAGCGGTAATAACACTAAGAGACAGAAAACGAGCAACATGGATACGAGAGTAACATAAACTAGGGGATATTCTAAAACATGTAAGAAAAAATGAACATGCGCTGGACATACAATGAAAATGATAGATAAGAGATGGGCATTAAGAATAGCAGTAAGGGTCCCAATATAATGCAAACAATTCGGGGGAAAGAAGAGAAAATGATGGATTGTCGAGCTAGGGAAATAGGCAGGTATAGACTGGCATAAATAGATGAACATGTCTGTGGCATTTGTCCTGGAGTGGACTGGCTATGGCTGATGATGATTATGGTTATATAAATATGTGTATATATATATATATATATATATATATATATATATATATATATATATATATATATAACTTCAATCCGATTTGTTTATATATATATATATATATATATATATATATATATATATATATATATATATATATATATATATATATATATATATATATATATATATATATAGAAAGAAATTGGATTGAGCTGAACCTTCAGATAGAACATTTCCATGATTCAGTCTACCATGGAGAGAGAGAGAGAGAGAGAGAGAGAGAGAGAGAGAGAGAGAGAGACACGGGGGTTGTTAGAGACTCTCAGTTGGAGGTAGCTCAGTATCCAAACAGCGATTAAGGGTAACTGAATAACAACGCGATAGTCTGCATCGTTCATCTTAATGGCCATTTGCAATTCATAGTTTATAATTGGCCTTTGCAGCGCTCCTTCGGCCATTAAGTCGATCCAGATTTTAGTCTTCACTCTATATTTCCCTCTATATTTCACCCTGTATTTCATCACTCCATATTTCATTCTATATTTCTTCACTCTATATTTCACTCTATATTTCACTCCATATTTCTTCACTCTATATTTCACTCCATATTTCTTACTCTATATTTCACTCTATATTTAATCACTATATTTCACTCCATATTTCTTCACTCTATTTTTCACTCTATATTTCTTCACTCTATATTTCACTCTATATTTCATCACTATATTTCACTCCCTATTTCTTCACTCTATATTTCACTCCATATTTCATCACTATATTTCACTCCATATTTCTTCACTCTATATTTCATCACTCTATATTTCAATCTATATTTCTTCACTCTATATTTCACTCTGTATTTCTTCACTCGATATTTCACTCTATATTTCTTCACTCTATATTTCACTCTATGACAACTGTTGATTTTTCTGCTAGTTTTTGCTCAGCGCAAAGATATCACCCGAATTACATTAGGAATGAAAAAGGGGAAATAGGAAATAGCAGCCAACTGGGAAAATTAACCAATGCTAAATTTAGTAATTGTTCATGATTTTTATAAGGACACCTATTAGCATCACTGCTAGGGCTAATTATTCTAATTTATTTTACCTTATTCTATTTCTATTTTATTTTATCTTTAGCAATTTCCTGGAAGTTGCTGATGAAGAAAGAATGATAATAAAACAATATACAACAATAATAGTTGTATATCTCGGAAGAAGAAGATCGAGATGTAGCAAATAAAGAACCATATATCGGATTTATTACCTCTACCAACAAAGTTGGAAGGAGGTTATGTTTTTCTCCCTGTTTGTGTGTGTTTGCTTATGAACAACTTCCCGGCCACAATTTTAATCGGAGAGTAATGGAACTTGCAGGGATTAAATTTTATGTAAAAAGCTGGAAATATTTAAATTTTGGAAGGTCAAGGTCAAAGGTCAAGGACACGGTCACGCAAAATGTCCAATTGACATCAAGTAATCCGCCATAAGTTTGAACATCGTTGTCACAGAGACTTCAGAGTTGGTTCATATTTGAGAATATGAAAATCCACGTCTACTAATACATTTTCAGGTCAAAGGTTAAGGTCAAGGTCGAGCAAATGGTCGAGGAAATAAGCTGCCACCGCGGAGGTTTGCACTCTACTGGATGCCCCTCTAGTTTGTAGAATGTAACTCTTAACTCGAGATATTTTCTTAAGAGGATAGCGTTGCCAACTTTTCTGGAACCAACCAAAGGGATTTCCTTCGTCGGCTTTAATTATTTTTTTCAACAATCCGTCTTCAACAGCGTTTATAGAAGTAATAATTAAATCATAGGAACATATTCTTTAGAATAAAGGCAATCAGATTAATGAATCAAAATGAGTATTAAAAGGGAATTAATTTGACCAATATAAAAGTCAAAACTGCCTTTTCGATAAGAGAATGATATCATGTTGCCATGGCCTATTCGTTGATGATTTCCAGGTAGTTAGAGGCACGGTTTTTCTCATATGGAGTTTCAACAGTTGTTCAATCTATAAACAACTTCAGTCTTTAATGACAATCTTTATGAATGGTGGAATATTTATCCACACATTTGGACTGAAATTTCCTCACAAATTTATCCCTACAAATTGGTCATAATAATAAAAAGGGAAAATGGAGTCCCTCAGCAGTAGAAAGGGATTCCTTACTATACCTTGATTGCCATAAAACTGCATCTTGCGTGGTTCAATTGTCAGGTAAGACACATAGAAAAAAGTAGCGAAAGGATTGCAGTTAAAATACTGATTCAATATATCCCAGAAACAAACGTCGACGCCAAGGCTAATACTCCATTTTCTGACTAGAGAAAAGCGCAGTAGAAAATCCACTAGGAAGAAAAAAACTCGTCGTCAATTCCCAAAGCATCAGTCGGAGATCAGATAAGGCAATATCTGCTGCTGGAAGATCACTATATTGACTTATTCCTTTATCAGAAATCATTTCAGTTATACCAAGTACCAGGATTTTCTCACTAAATTCTGCCCATTATCTTTCCCAGCTGTTCCACCTCCTTTCAAACAGCAACCAGACGACCCTCAGATCTGTTGCATGTAACTAGAAGTATTTTTCTTTTGAGAGAAAGTGGCATTTTACTTTTATAATATAATTTTGTGTACCAAAAGCTTTCTATACCATGCATATCCTTCTTTTACTTCCGGTCTCTATCTATGTATATATATCCATCTATGTACCTATCTATCTATATATCTATCTGTATATATATATATATATATATATATATATATATATATATATATATATACATATATATATATATATATATATATATATATATATATATATATATATATATATATATATATATATATATATATATATATATATATATATTTATATATACACACACAGACATATATATATATATATATATATATATATATATATATATATATATATATATATATAAAGGTGTGTTTGTGTGCAAGAGAATATCTAGAGAAGGAGGAGGTGAGAAAGTAAGAATAATATCAAAAAGTAGAAAGTATGAAGCATGCAGAATATCAAACCCCAACCACAAGAAAACCCAATGAAAAATATCCTGAATACCGAAACGAAAATGAATAAGAAAAGCGAATTGTTTGAACTGAGCTTGAAGCTATTTCCAAAAGCCACAAAGGGGACGCCATCCTGTGGGAATAGATATAAATAATACAAAAAACGGACAATAAGGGGAAACTGAGCTGGATGAAAATATTAGAAAGATTTCTGTACATGCGCCAAAAATCATGCGAAAAATCGCACGATATTGTAAAAAGACGATATCAGATATAAGTAAAATTCAAATCAAACACCGATAAAAAAAATCGAAAAACAAAGAAGATCGTTTTGATGGAATAAAGATAAAGACTTCGATGGAAAAAATCATAATTCTTGGGAACTAACTCCATTTTTTTTTTTTTTTATTAACTATGAATATGACCCTGTGGTGTATCTCAAAAATACAATAAAAGAAACGGTATAAAACATGAGCCTGAAAAAATAAATTGTTCAGGTTGCATAATGATAAAAATGTGGATGACTAAAAGCTGATTCGTTTGTTGGAAAAATACTAGACAGACAAACAACAACGGATAACACGAATGATTCAAACAACAACCAGGCAAAGCAAAGCTAATAGAAATTATATATTTTTTTTATCAAGGGCGTAAGGTTCTTCCCTTTAGCAAAGTACTTCTGAGTTTAATATTCTTACTATAACAGCATTACCAGATTACATCGAATGCTTTCATTTTCCTTCCCCTTCTTTGCATCCCCAATAGATTAAAGGCAAACCAAGCAGACTTGGCATCCAAGTGAGGAGAGTCTTCAATGAAGGAATGCAAGGAGGCGACACTTATTACGTCAAGACTTTAGTTTATAATACGGTGAGTAGAATGCAAATAAAATTTCGCAGTATAGAAATATGATATAAAAGAGTATTCAGTGTTTCAGGATACATATTACTTAACAATGATTATGGAAAAATGAGAATTATAGTTAATGCCCTAATTCATTGTTTACAAAGTAAGATGATCCGAATTTTTCTGAGCGAATACTTAAGAATAATGATGATATAATTCTAATGAAAGCATGTCTTATTCTTTGTTAAATAGATGATAAGTAATTGTATTGTAAATTAATTTGATTCCTACTTTGAAATATCATTATATGAATGTTTCTTTTGCTAATAAAAGGTATGAGATATTGAAAATAACTATCAATAAACAATCATGTTGTTGTAATGAAGCATCAAAAAGTATTACTGTTTAAGGAACAGCGAACACACATACCTATTCTTATTAGAAGCTCTAATAAGGATTAGGTATTCCTACAAAATTTTTATCCATTGGCTGTTCCCATTAGTTTAGGTGAAATATCCATTATCATTGGTTAAGGAGAAATACTGTTATAGAGTTACCTACGTGACACTCGTTATGCCACAGGAAACGAAAAATTACCATTTATTTCCACAATAAAAGGAAACTCCCTTTATTTTCATTGATCTGCACCAAAACCTGGTGAGACAGAGACTATTTGGTGAATCATAGGAGCCCCTATGAATCTGGTCGGCATCTGGGCACATAAGCCGAGTTTTGATTGCTGATCAATTACAATATGCTCAATATACGTTAATAACAACTAGGGTACATGACGATGAAAATGACTCAGGCTGTGACCAACCACTGACTTGATTGCTGTCTACTTTCGGTTATCGATTGCTCATTCTAGGGTCTTAAAATTATGTCATTCTGGCAACATGACTTTGCACATAATGGGAATATGTGGCATTACCACATCATTTTTCCTTATGTAAAAGACTTGCTGAAAGCATTAAAGGCAAATGTTTTTTTAAGACTTAAGGATCATTTAGATTTATCTTTAAAAAGAAACTTTCCCCCAAGAAAAATAATGGCTTCATTTACATGATTCTATCTGAGCAAAGAGTGTAATAAATATTTAGGTCAAATTGGAATACGACTTGATAACCATGTCAAAGAATATCGTTAGGCTGTTTAGGAAAGAAAAAGCAAGGTTCTATAGTTGTCTTAAAGAATTACTTTAACCATAGTATAAAATGGGAAAACTTATCAGAGATTATATTCTGGAATAATATTGTAAACAGAAATATTATTGAATCTTAGTTCGATTTTTTTACTATTATCATTATCAGACATGCACCCTGTTAATGAAATTTTAAAGAAGTTCATTTAATCTTTTAGATTAACTTTATTCACACTGCTAGCATTTCAGTACATAACTACAGCTATTTTTTTTGGGGGGTGGGGGGGGGGTGGGGGGGGGGGGGAAGATTATTAGCCACACATATTGAAGATACTTTTTTGTGGCTTTCATTTCAGTTTTTTTTTTTCCCATAATTATGGTTTCCAATTTACTTTGTACCCCAAAGAAGTGTACTTACTAAAGAAAGCTCTCAGTACATGGTCTTTCATTATCATGTTTCTTGAAAGTCTCTGCTGTGAGGTTTGCGGTTTTATGACAATTTATATTAGGTATAGGCTACGATAAAGTCAAGTACTAACTTGAATTTTCAATCATAGCACATGACTCCTTTCAAAAACATTCCAGATAACACTCATAACAAGGACAACTTCTAAATTTGTGAGTTGAACAGTCATCGGCTTGTAGCCATCAACTGTAAAAGTGACGCTGGAAAGCAAAGAATTTCCCTATTCAGAGATAAAGATTATTCAGAACTAAAGCAATATAAAAGATGACACGACGGTTTTAAATCAAGGAAATTAGCTTTCCTTATATACAGTAAATAGATAAACAAGATTATGATAATAATAAGAAAATTTAAAAAATTCCATTTTATTTATTAAATTTTACGCATAAAAACTTATGTTTTCAAATCTAAGAAAATATTTATGCTTATATACATTGAATAAATAACAAGATAAAACCAGAAAGTTCACTTTTTTTTTTTTTTTTTTTAATTACTCTTAGCACATACAACCTTATTCTTCGAAATAAAAAGTAAAATGAAATGGCTTGTAGCAATTTAACTCAATTCAAAGTTATGAGCTAAACTTCGGAGGTATTCTAAAGGTTGCCTTGTACCGTAAGTAGACACTTCTCATTCCTTCCTCTAAAAGTAAATATTTTTTCAGTTTGCTTGTAAGCCTCAACTCTTGCTCTTTGCCTCAGTTTAATTCCTTCAATGAATCACAAGATTGTTGGATGATGGTTGCCTAACTCAGAATAAATTTGCCTTTGGACTGCCTTCGCATGATTGTTGGATATATCTCCTTGATTTAACACCGTGTGATTCCACATTTCCATATTGAAGAGAGCAAGTCGTCTTCTTTGTCTATTTCTTTTCAGCCAAAAAAAAAAAAAAAAAAAAAAAAAAAAAAAAAAAAAAAGTGGTTCGAGGACAATTACATTGGTGGGCTGAAAAGAAATAGACAAAGAAGACGACTTGCTCTCTTCAATATGCAAATGTGGAATCCCTATAACACGGTGTTAAATCAAGGAGATATATCCAACAATCATGCGAAGGCAGTCCAAAGGCGAATTTACTCTGAGTTAGGCAACTATCATCCAACAATCTGTACTTACTGAAATTTTCATCGTATGGTACTTTACTCTAAAGGTAATTTATTTCTTAAATTGGCCAAACAATCCAAAAATTTATATTAGAGAATAAAATCTATATGTTTGTTAATCTATCTATACATCTGTGTACGTTTGTATATAAACTTATGTTTTTTATAGCTATATCCTTAATTTGAATTTTATTATAATCAATACAGACCAGATTTAATCAGGGATTCCTGGACCAGAAATCGTACGCCAAAATGTCCTGTGCCAGAGAGACTACGCCAAAAAGTCTTAGACCTTAAATGAATATAATAATATACATACAATTAACAATTAAGTCGTTTAAACCAAAATAATATCAAGATTGCATGGCGCTCTAAAAAATGTCAACTGCTTTCTGATGCACATTTCCTTAAATTCATGGTCATCTACAGTATACCTGTTATTTATACCGAAGGCTCTAAATTTCCAATAGTGCTTGTTGTGCTGACACGTCCCCAGACAAAATTAATGAGGTTTCATTACCCAGTGAAGCATCGTTATCTACATCAGAACTATCAGCCATTATGTTAGGAATTGAGATTATTTCAAATAGGTCGAATTATAAGTTCTTAGTTATACTGATTCAAGAAGTGTCATAGAAGCCCTAAGCTGTTATATTCACAAAAAATCAACAAATATTGCAAATAGAATAATTCCTTAACAGGTTCTATTCCCATGTAGTTAATATATAAATATGTTGGACTCCTGCCCATGTTGGGGTTTTGGGTAATAGAAAAGCAGATGCTGCTACTAAATCATCAATAAATTTACAGAATCATAACACTAAACTACCTATGAAATATTATATAACTCTCATTGAGTATTTCATATCAGCAAAATGGCAATCTCTGTGAAATAATGAATCTAACACTAACAAATTAAAACAAATAAAGCTAATTGTTTCTCGATATGAATCAACAGATCAATTAGAAAGGACTAAAGTAATTTTAACAAGATTAATTATAGATCATACTAAATTGACCTACAGATTTTTAATGAGCACTTCATGAAGCAGTTCCAAGATACAGCAAGTTTGACAATTTTTAACTATTTAATATATTTTTAATCACTGTAAAGATTTCAACAGAGAGCGATTTTTATGTTTCGGCAGGGGAAGTTATTTGGTCATTTAATTGAACTCTGAGAATTTTTCTATTTTTTAGGCTTTTAACTTTTTTAAGAAAAATTGTTTTCATAAACAAGATATAAAATTCTATTTAGCACAGACTTTTACATGAATAATATTTTTATCCTATATACTCATATATTTACTTTATACATTCTTATAAGCTTTAAGATGAATATTTTACCATCCGAATTTCATTAAGTCAGCTTTTAAAGAGTAGAGCTCGATTCATTGGGCTTGTTAATCTCTTCCTTTTTAATAATAATAATAATAATAATAATAATAATAATAATAATAATAATAATAATAATAATAATAATAATAATAATAATGAAAATTATAGTAATAATAATCACACGATAGTTGGAACTCGGGACGGGTAATATGTTTCATTCGTTGAACGTCACTCACTATCACGCTGAATACTTGTTTTCATTTTTTTTAAGCAGAGCTAGTAGTCACTAGAACGACAAATATTATGATGGGAAGAATTTGAAATAAAACACATATGATAAGTTAAAACAATTTAATTATATAAATCTATACAAATATTATGTATGTATATATATATATATATATATATATATATATATATATATATATATATACAGTATATATATATATATATATATATATATATATATATATATATATATATATATATATATATATATATATGTATATATATATATATATATATATATATATATATATGTATACTGTATATATATATATATATATATATATATATATATATATATATATATATATATACTGTATATATATATATATATATATATATATATATATATATATATATATATATATATATACAGTATATATATATATATATATATATATATATATATATATATATATATATATATATATATATGTATATATATATATATATATGTATACTGTATATATATATATATATATATATATATATATATATATATATATATATATATATATATATATATATATATATATATATATATATATATATATATTACGGCTAGCCAACTACATAACCTCTCCAGTTCCAAACTCACCTATTTATTTTAACATAACTCTGTTACACTTGAAAATTAATACCCGGGCTCTAAGAAATTATTCAAATCCCGGACGGCAATATATAAAAACACAGAATATCCAAAGGTCTCTTAAGTACACTCAAACCAAAACATAGTTATCAATAACTTGAACTATTTGAAACAACCTCTTGTTTTGATTCTTAGTCAGGGATTACGAAAGAGCTCTGTAGAAAATAGTGGTGATCGAAATAATACACACTACAAAAATAAATATTTTCTATAAAAAAAATTATAACATTTTATCAAAAAACACATTACCAAAATGAATCACTCGGAATATTAAATCTTATCAAAACGTTTGACTAAGACAAGAAAATATTACACTGAAAATTATATAATAACTTGACTCGAAATATTAAATCTGAACAAAACCTTAGATTAATGCAAGAGAATATTGCAATCTGAAAATTACACAATCACTTGTTTCACTGGAAATAATATTTTTACACAAATATTTAATTTTGATAATTAATGAAAATAGTTAACACCTTAACACTCTAGAAAATAAATACTACATGAAATTTACATGAAAGTAATTAATACACGTACATGTTTTGACTCATGAGGTAATCATACAAGACACTCAAAATAAAGACCCTTCACTCTTCTAACCTAAACTCATAGATCCAGCTACAAAAGTTTATATTACACACATAAATATGTGTGTAATATAAACTTTTACACTGGAAATATTATTCAACTGCTTTATCAATGTTTGAACACATTCCAAACGATATATGTTGGGTAAAAATCTTATTCACTTTGGAGAGGATACACACTCGAGGCACTTACGAGGGAGAGAGGCAAACTTTGGCTCTTATAAAAGGGGTAGGCTAGATCT
>NC_090750.1:29878600-29938600 GCF_036898095.1 Palaemon carinicauda | reverse complement strand
TATTTCTATCTTGCTTCAATTCGGCAATTGCTCTCTTGAATCTTTTTGGGCAATTTGGAACCACTGGTTTTTTCATATTGCTGTATATAATACCCTTAATCATATTTACTTCTTCTACAGAAATATCACTGAATTTCTCCAGGTTACACACTCCATTTGTAATTTCTACACTATTCACTGCACTTGATGACATCGAGAAATTTAAACCGTATCCCAAGGCACACTTCACATTTTTATCTAGAATTTTATTTGACAAATTAACCACACATTCTGGATTAACGTTTGTAGTCCACGGGCTACTTTCTATCAGTGCATTGAGTTTCGTGTCATGCTTTTGTTTGAGTTTTCTATACACTTTTTCGTTCATTTCTCCATAGCAGAAACCTCGAAGTGAGTCTTTCCAATCCGTTGGTATTGAGGCTTCAAAATGTCTCCTTTTTCTTGTTAGGTCTTCAAACGCTCTTCGGTTTTTAATTTTCATTGAATTTATATGCTTTTCTAATATACTTCTCTGTATATCACCAAATGGTTGATCTTCTATTTCCAATAGGGATTTCGTTATCATGCATTTCGGAATGACTTGTTCCTCCCAGCATTCACGAAGAAACCGCAGGTGTTCTTTAGTAGTATGGGCGCGTGTGAGGGCGTCTGTAAATTCTCTAATAATATATACCAAGATAGGGAAAGTCGTACAGAAAGTCTGGAAGGAGTACGTGGTAACCATTTATGCGTAAAAATCACAGGAAAACGTGATGCTCAGATGCAGAAGAACCACAGGGAAAATGAAAATACAGAATATACACTTGAGTCCTGACTAGTTTCGTGATACTTCCTCAGAGGACTGATTTATTGAGAGAGGTTTCTTACATTTTATAGGGAAAGCAAAAGTACGAACATACATATAGAGATTTAGAGAACAATGACACTCCCTTACCCGCTACCTGGGCTTGACTCAGGTGTGCGTAGGAGGAGTCCGAAAGCTCGTTAGACACCTGCTAAAAAGGGTCATTTCTAGTGGCGGGTATATTCTTGTTTTCTTCTTATTTTACTTTCATTACAGTTATTTATATGTCAATGCGGTAGCCTTATCTATATAAATACATAAGCAAAACATACACAAAATTACAAATATATATACATATATATACATACATCTACATATAATATATATATATATATATATATATATATATATATATATATATATATATATATATATATATATATATATATATATATATATATATATATATATATATATATATATATATATATATATATATACATACACACATATACATATACATACATACACACACATACATATACATATACATACACATACACATATACATATATATACATACATACAGATACAAATACATATACATATACATAAATACTTACACATACACATACATATACATACACATACACATACATATACATACACATACACATATACATATATATACACGCACATATATACATGTATACATATATACACATACATACCTATGCATATATACATTTATATGTATACAACATTAATATCATAAACATATAATCATGTATATATCAATACTTATATCTAGCATAACACTATATAGTGCCAATATACTTATGCATACTATATAAAATAATTGTTTCTTTTAATGAATGGTAGCTTAGGTCTAAATATTAATTTCACACCGACGTTAATTATTCACAATACATTCAATTCTACATTAAGTGGTTAATGTTTTTTTATATAGTTTACAAATCTCTTTACATATAAAGGCGTCGAGTTTATTATACATTCCATGACCAATATTCAAGTTGTTTTCAAAGGTTTCTTTTATGAAACTGGACTCTATGATGTTTCTTTCTACTAAGTTATTTGAATGAACCAATTTCTTTGCACCTGACAAATTAATAGGGTGATTTTTATCTCTAACGTGGGCAAAGAGTGCATTATTATCTTGAGCATACCTGACACTTTTCTTATGTTGTTCAATTCTCTTTTCTAGGGCTTTACCAGTTTGACCAATATAGTATTTTTCACAAGCATTGCATGGAGCTGGAGAATAATTGTACCCTACCTTTTTTGGATTGTCGCATACATAGATGTAATAATAGTCTCAAGTTCAGTGTATACAGAAAGCCAATGAATATCTCGGCATATGTCCATTATTACTCAAACCAAGGCAACAAAGTTATGAAATCTGTATTTACTTCTATGTTTTTAAGAGCATTCCGAGTCTGCAGCCCTGAATATATTGATGGCAAAATAAATGGTATTAGAGCAATAGGTAAAAAACTAAAGTATCCTGAAATTGTATTAGATGATGCCCTAAGAACAGCAAAAAAGACTTTTTTCGGTAATGATAACAGAAAAAACTATAACACACAAAATTTACTTGTACTACCTTATTGTGATTCATTTAAAGAAATTCCCCAACTGTTAAAAAACTTCAATGTAAATGTAGCATTTAAGAGTAAAAATACAATAAAAACAGCCTTAATAAAGAATTCTCCTGACATTACCAAGGGATGTGTATATCGTATTCGATGCAATGCTTGTGAAAAATACTATATTGGTCAAACTGGTAAAGCCCTAGAAAAGAGAATTGAACAACATAAGAAAAGTGTCAGGTATGCTCAAGATAATAATGCACTCTTTGCCCACGTTAGAGATAAAAATCACCCTATTAATTGGTCAGGTGCAAAGAAATTGGTTCATTCAAATAACTTAGTAGAAAGAAACATCATAGAGTCCAGTTTCATAAAAGAAACCTTTGAAAACAACTTGAATATTGGTCATGGAATGTATAATAAACTCGACGCCTTTATATGTAAAGAGATTTGTAAACTATATAAAAAAACATTAACCACTTAATGTAGAATTGAATGTATTGTGAATAATTAACGTCGGTGTGAAATTAATATTTAGACCTAAGCTACCATTCATTAAAAGAAACAATTATTTTATATAGTATGCATAAGTATATTGGCACTATATAGTGTTATGCTAGATATAAGTATTGATATATACATGATTATATGTTTATGATATTAATGTTGTATACATATAAATGTATATATGCATAGGTATGTATGTGTATATATGTATACATGTATATATGTGCGTGTATATATATATGTATATGTGTATGTGTATGTATATGTATGTGTATGTGTAAGTATTTATGTATATGTATATGTATATGTATATGTATGTGTGTGTATGTATGTATATGTATATGTGTGTATGTGTATATATATGTATATATATATATATATATATATATATATATATATATATATATATATATATATATATATGTAGATGTATGTATATATATGTATATATATTTGTAATTTTGTGTATGTTTTGCTTATGTATTTATATAGATAAGGCTACCGCATTGACATATAAATAACTGTAATGAAAGTAAAATAAGAAGAAAACAAGAATATACCCGCCACTAGAAATGACCCTTTTTAGCAGGTGTCTAACGAGCTTTCGGACTCCTCCTACGCACACCTGAGTCAAGCCCAGGTAGCGGGTAAGGGAGTGTCATTGTTCTCTAAATCTCTATATGTATGTTCGTACTTTTGCTTTCCCTATAAAATGTAAGAAACCTCTCTCAATAAATCAGTCCTCTGAGGAAGTATCACGAAACTAGTCAGGACTCAAGTGTATATTCTGTATTTTCATTTTCCCTGTGGTTCTTCTGCATCTGAGCATCACGTTTTCCTGTGATTTTTACGCATAAATGGATACCACGTACTCCTTCCAGACTTTCTGTACGACTTTCCCTATCTTGGTATATATTATTAGAGAATTTACAGACGCCCTCACACGCGCCCATACTACTAAAGAACACCTGCGGTTTCTTCGTGAATGCTGGGAGGAACAAGTCATTCCGAAATGCATGATAACGAAATCCCTATTGGAAATAGAAGATCAACCATTTGGTGATATACAGAGAAGTATATTAGAAAAGCATATAAATTCAATGAAAATTAAAAACCGAAGAGCGTTTGAAGACCTAACAAGAAAAAGGAGACATTTTGAAGCCTCAATACCAACGGATTGGAAAGACTCACTTCGAGGTTTCTGCTATGGAGAAATGAACGAAAAAGTGTATAGAAAACTCAAACAAAAGCATGACACGAAACTCAATGCACTGATAGAAAGTAGCCCGTGGACTACAAACGTTAATCCAGAATGTGTGGTTAATTTGTCAAATAAAATTCTAGATAAAAATGTGAAGTGTGCCTTGGGATACGGTTTAAATTTCTCGATGTCATCAAGTGCAGTGAATAGTGTAGAAATTACAAATGGAGTGTGTAACCTGGAGAAATTCAGTGATATTTCTGTAGAAGAAGTAAATATGATTAAGGGTATTATATACAGCAATATGAAAAAACCAGTGGTTCCAAATTGCCCAAAAAGATTCAAGAGAGCAATTGCCGAATTGAAGCAAGATAGAAATATTAAGTTGACAAAAGCCGATAAATCTGGAGCACTGGTAATCTTGAATAAAAATGATTATATAGAAAAAATGGAAAACCTCTTGAGTGATGAAAACACATACATGGAATTAAGAAAAAATCCAATTGAGTTTGTAAATAGTAGTTACAACAAAAAAGTGAAAGAGTTATTAAAAGGGAATGAAGATCTGATAAAAAAGGTTTGTACAATATCACCAACATTGCCATATATGTATGGAACTATTAAAACTCATAAGCCAAATTATCCAGCTAGGCCAATAATTAGCACTGTAGGTTCAGCAGCATATAAATTATCTAAGTACCTTGTGAATATCCTCAATCCTTTAGTTGGCACCATCTCATATTCAAATATAAAAAATAATGTAGACTTGATTAACAAACTGAATGAACTACAGATCAACAGTACCTGTAGGCTTGTCAGTTTTGATGTAGTCTCACTATTCACAAAAGTACCTATTGATGACATGTTGGAATTTTTATCTGAAACATTAGATAATAGACAATTGAATCTACCATTCTCCATACACACTTTAATAGAATTAATTAAATTATGTATAAAAGATTGTAAATTTGAATTCAATGGGAGATTTTATGCACAAACTTTTGGTATGGCTATGGGAAACCCTTTATCCCCAGTATTGAGCAATCTATACATGGAATTTTTTGAAAGCAGAATCGTAAATAACATCATACCTAATAATGTAAAATGGTTTCGATATATTGACGACATAATATGTGTGTGGCCAGGAAATGAAAATTTAGATAACTTTCTTCTTAGATTGAATAGTTTGGTACCATCAATAAATTTCACTATGGAGCTGGAGAATAATTGTACCCTACCTTTTTTGGATTGTCGCATACATAGATGTAATAATAGTCTCAAGTTCAGTGTATACAGAAAGCCAACGAATATCTCGGCATATGTCCATTATTACTCAAACCAAGGCAACAAAGTAAAGAAATCTGTATTTACTTCTATGTTTTTAAGAGCATTCCGAGTCTGCAGCCCTGAATATATTGATGACGAAATAAATGGTATTAGAGCAATAGGTAAAAAACTAAAGTATCCTGAAATTGTATTAGATGATGCCCTAAGAACAGCAAAAAAGACTTTTTTTCGGTAATGATAACAGAAAAAACTATAACACACAAAATTTACTTGTACTACCTTATTGTGATTCATTTAAAGAAATTCCCCAACTGTTAAAAAACTTCAATGTAAATGTAGCATTTAAGAGTAAAAATACAATAAAAACAGCCTTAATAAAGAATTCTCCTGACATTACCAAGGGATGTGTATATCGTATTCCATGCAATGCTTGTGAAAAATACTATATATATATTTGTATCTGTATGTATGTATATATATATGTATATGTGTATGTGTATGTATATGTATATGTATGTGTGTGTATGTATGTATATGTATATGTGTGTATGTATATATATATATATATATATATATATATATATATATATATATATATATATATATATATATATATATATATATATATGTAAATGTATGTATATAAATGTATATATATTTGTAATTTTGTGTATGTTTTGCTTATGTATTTATATAGATAAGGCTACCGCATTGACATATAAATAACTGTAATGAAAGTAAAATAAGAAGAAAACAAGAATATACCCGCCACTAGAAATGACCCTTTTTAGCAGGTGTCTAACGAGCTTTCGGACTCCTCCTACACACACCTGAGTCAAGCCCAGGTAGCGGGTAAGGGAGTGTCATTGTTCTCTAAATCTCTATATGTATGTTCGTACTTTTGCTTTCCCTATAAAATGTAAGAAACCTCTCTCAATAAATCAGTCCTCTGAGGAAGTATCACGAAACTAGTCAGGACTCAAGTGTATATTCTGTATTTTCATTTTCCCTGTGGTTCTTCTGCATCTGAGCATCACGTTTTCCTGTGATTTTTACGCATATATATATATATATATATATATATATATATATATATATATATATATATATATATATATATATATATATATATATATATATATATATACACACACACACAACTTTACATGTGAGACATACTATAGAAATTTCATAAAAAATATGAATAATACATACATCAAATGACCAGGATAGTTTCGGGAAAATGCTGTAAGTTATTTGCATTTGTTTCGAGTCTTAAACTATATTACATATGCTGGTATATATTTCAAGTAAAAATGAAGCATCTAACAAATAAAACACAGCTTGGGATAGTCTCTACTTAAACAAATATCTTTTGATAAAATGTCTTTACTTGAACAAATATTTCATGAAAAAAAAATCTTTCAAAAGATGTTCTTTTAATTTCTTATCCGCTTTGTGCTGGTATCTTTTTTTTTTTTTTATCTAAATCGTGGCTTCTGAGGAAAATACTAATTTTAGCAAAGGTTTCTTAATAACTTAAGCATATGAGGTGCATCTGCAATAACAAATATTTCTCTCTTTGCTCTTTTGTTTTTTAAATGAAATTATATTCGAGTTGATTTAGTTTATGAAAAATGCTTCCATATTCTCATATTAGAAGGTCCTAGGTCTTGAACAATAGCAACAATGAATTGATGGCACAGCTGTACTCTTTAAGCATTTAGGAGGAACTCCACGTATCTGCAGCGAATTGCCCAGCATTTCTGTGAGTTGTCTTGAGGAAACCTGAAATATCCTAAGCCTTTACATTTTGAATTAGCTCTGACTGTATTGCAACCAAAAACAGCGCATTAAGAAGGCATCTTCCACAAATAGTGTGCATATACGTTGAAAGGTGTAGCTCATGACAATGAAAGTGTATGGCTTTGGGTGGCAGTCTGGCTACACTAGACGCCCTTTACGTCACATAAGGGGCGGAGCTATGTTTAAATCCCGCCTCGTGAACAGACCCTATCTGTATTGACTCTGGACTGGGCTATGAGTTGGATGAGATTCGTTGGCAAAAATTTTGGCATTTCATATTAGGTCACTCACTTAGTTCGCGACAATAATAATAATAATAATAATAATAATAATAATAATAATAATAATAATAATAATAATAATAATAATAATAATAATAATACTCGGGACAGGCATTATTTTCGGAACATGTAGTTTTCCTTGTTGAATGTCGCTCACTATCACGCTAACCACTTTTTAGTATTTTTTCAAGAAGAGCTAGTAGTCACCTGAATTATGAAAATTTGGATGGGAAGAATTTAGAATAAAACACATATAATAAGGTAAAACAAAATTATATATATATATATATATATATATATATATATATATATATATATATATATATATATATATATATATATATATATATATATATATATATATATATATATATATATATACTGTATATATATATATATACACAGTATATATACAGTATATATATATATATATATATATATATATATATATATATATATATATATATATATATATATATATATATATACGCACATATATATATATATATATATATATATATATATATATATATATATATATATATATATATATATATATATATATATATATATATATATATATATATATATATATATATATATGTATATATATATGTATTTGATATATATTATGATGATGGCTCCCTGGTCTGGGCACCAAGAATATATTTGACTAAGGAACTAAAAATATAATATAATATATACTATGACTGGCAATTTAATCAACCCTCTCGAATTCCAAACTCACTTGTTTGCTTTTACATTAAAACTGTTACACTTTAAGATATTAATAAATCCCAGACAGCAATATATAAAACACTGAATATCCAAAGGTCTCTAAGAACTCTCAAAACCAAACTGGGTAATTATTCTTAAGAATTATTCTAAACTTACTACAGTTCTTAACAGGATATGAGCAAATATTATTCTAAACAATGGTGATTGGAATAATACACTCTTTATAATAATAAACATATTGTATATAAATTACAACACTTAGAAAGTATATACATAAAACAAATAAATCACTCGAAATATTAAATCTGAACAAAACTTACATTAAGACTGAAATGTTACGATCTGGAAATTATATAATTACTTGAAGTTAAATATTAAATCTGAATAAACCTTAGACTAGGAAAAAAGAAATACTTAAGAAAATTATACAAGCATTTGTTTCACTTGAAATTAAATCTGAGTACAATACTTAAGTTTGACACTTAATGAAAATTGATAACCAGATCACAATACAAGGACCTATCACCTTCCTACAGGGCCGTTTACAAAATCTCTAAGAGAATTTTTATAAGTACTCACTATGATTGCAAAAACTTGTCACACCAAAACTTCTTTATTTCACTGAACATCTTTAAAACAATAAACCAAGTTGCGTGCGAGAGAGAGAGAGAGAGAGAGAGAGAGAGAGAGAGAGAGAGAGAGAGAGAGAGAGAGAGGAGATGGCTGTCTCAAGGCTGGGATTCTCTATCTATCTATGCAACCCTTGAGTCCCCTTTATATATGAAACTTAGCTACTTCCAGAATATTCCAATCGCTCTGGAAGCGTGGGGTGTTTTGGCCTATCGCCGACACCAGAGTTATCAACTAGGTAAAAATGTCAAGAGGCGAACCCGGTGTTTTCATGCAAATCTCAGATGCATACCAACGCACCCACGAGAGGACTCTCAGTAAGCTCCGCCCACCTTTTGTCCCCAAAATAAAAAAAACGATAATATCCTATCACTAGGTTTTTCGTGAATTTCCCAAAGCACATGGGATATTGCGTATTCTCTCACAAACATGACGCAATACCTCATAAAAATATAGAAGAACATTACTTAAGCCCTTGTTCCTATCTTGTATGGTCACACAACACTCTAAAACAGTTTACATAAGACTTAGTAACTAAAATAAGTGAAATAAAAATGTTAATTCTTAAAAATAACGTAAATTTACATATACTGACTTGAATAAATACAATGAAATTAACGAGAAAAGTCTTATGTAAATTACATAATAAACTTGAATCTACATGAAAAGAACTCATCTTAAGAGATGGCTAACCTCTCTTCAATGCTCAAATAAAATGTAAACTTACGTCTACACGAGAGGAACTTATCTTAGGAGCTATCTATTCACCTCTTCAATGAACAAATGAAATATATAAATAAATCATGAATAAACTGTTGTATTTACTCTACACTAGACCAGGTTTGTAAGATAGCTCCCCCAAAAAAGATTATTTATTTCGGGCCTGAATACATCGATTTAGCCTGAGATAAATAATCTGCAACCATGTTATCTTTACCTGATATATGCTTTACATTACTACAATATGGTTGCAAACATAATGACCACCTAGTTAACCTTTGATTATCCTTTTTCATCTTTTTTGCAAAAGGTAAAGGATTATGATCCGAATATACTGTAATCTCTTCATATTGTGGTTAATTCACATAGACGTCGAACTTGTTTATTGCTGTGACTAAAGCTAGTAGTTCCTTTTCAACTGTCAAGTAGGCTCGCTGATGTTTCTTCAGCTTCGACGACATGAAACAAACAGGGTGAAGAATTCCTTCTTCGTTCTCTTGCAATAAAACAGCTCCAATTCCGTTATCTGACGCATCCACTTGGATAAGGAATATCTTGTTGAAATCAAGTGCTCGCAGTATCAGTTTCGTTGTTAATATGGCCTATATCCTGTCGAAGGATTCGTGGCACTTGCTCGTCCATACAAATTATTTCTTGGGGCTAGTAAAATCCGTCAAGGGAGCGACTAGAGCTGAAAAGTTCAGGTAAAAACGTTGGTAGAATCCTGCTATCCCTAAAGAGCCTTGTAGTTGCTTCCTCATTGTGGGGGATGATGCTTTCCTTATTACGTCGACGTTATCGGCTACGGAACAATTGGTCCTCATCCTACTTCAAATCCCAAGTACTGAACTGTTGCCTTTCCAAATTCACTCTTCACCAGTAATCGTCAGGTATGCACCTTGCAGCTTTTGAAATACCTTCTTCAGGGTTCTGTTATGTTCTTCCCAGGTCGATGAATGTACAACAATTTCATCGAGATATATGCCTACTCCTTCTATCGATCCTAGAAAGTTATGTATCACACTTTGAAGAATAGCGGGGGTCTTCATTAGACCAAATGGTATGAGGGTGTATCAATATAACCAAAAAAAATGATCAAAGCTGATAAGAATTTTGCGCTGTCATCCAAAAGAATTTGATAATAGCCTTTTAACAAGTCGATCTTGGAGACGAACATCGTTTGTCCGATGATGTTGAGTAGTTGGTCGATGAGCATCAATGGTTAATTATTGGCCACACTGATCGAGTTTAACTTTCAGTAGTCCATACACATACTAAAAGATCTGTCCGGTTTTTCACGAGCAAGCATGGAGAACTGTAAGGACTAGAACTTTATTGGGCTAATCCATTTTGTAACAAATAGTCCACTTCTTTTCTAATGACTTCTCGGTGATACAGCGACAGTCGATAGGCGCGTTGTTTAAATGGTCTTTCCGTTGTTTTGAGGGGTATCTCATGCTTCGTCAGGTTGGTTCGTTTTGGGACGTCTGAGACAATTTCAGGGAAACTTCTAATTAATCTACCTAATTCCTCTTGTTGCTCCTGGTTCAAATGAGTTAATTTCTTTCGCAAATTCCGAATGATAGACGAATTATTCACTTTGCTTACTGTTCTTACCTGATATCCATCGTCATCTTCCGTAGATGGTATGGTTTGCGTCATACATACTTGTGAAGCTTCGTTCTCGTTTTCACTTAAGTAGGATTTCAGTAGGCTAACATGTACTTTCCTCTGACTTTTCGTTTTTCCTGAGGATTCGATAACGTAGGTCAGGTGACTGATCTCCAAAATCTCGAATGGTCGTTGAAAGTGGGAATCTCCTTATCGGCAAGAAAACTAATACTTGTTGTCCTATCAAAAACTGTCTGTCCTTACTTTTCATATCGGACCTTTTCTTCATTTTTCCTTGACTCATCTTAAGGTTTTTTTAGGGGAAATTTCCTTTCCTAGCTGATCCTTTTCCTCAAATTTTTGATATATTCTCCATCTGTTTCCTCTCGGTCTTTCCATTTTTCTGCTAACATCTTAATTGGTCTTTGTACTTTTCATCCAAATACCATTTCATTCGGGATAATTCCACACTTTCTTGATAAGCATTACTTATCTCGAATAACATCAACGGTAGTTCAGTGTCCCATTCATTCCCTGTTTCGTTGCAGAACTTCATTAACATACTTTTCAACGTTTGATGAACATCTCTAATGCACCTTGGGTCTCCAGATGATAAGCACTTGATAGTCGTTGTTTTACATCCAACAGTTTCATTACGTCCTGAAATAACTTTGACGTAAAATTCGTTCCTCGGTCACTTAGAAAGATTTCTGGTATACCAAACTTAGTAAAAACTCTAGTAACTTCTCAGCGATTATTTTGGCACTGATGTTCCTGACGGGTATGGCTTCTGGGTTTCTCGTCACTGGAAAAATCAAGGATAACTTATATTCTTGACCTTTTTTCGTCCTTGGTAAAGGTCCCACAATGTCTATCATTACCTTGCTGAGGGGTTCTCCTCGCACTTCTATCAGGTGTAAGGGAGCTTTCTTAATGTACTCATTCAGCTCTCCACCCATCTGACATACGTGACATGCACGGCATAACTGGCTCATATCCTTATGCATGCCAGGCAAGAAAAAGTGTCTCATAATCTCCTCCGTCGTCTTCCTTATCCCCATATGTCCCGTCTTGTGCACTATTATGTCACCTGTCTCATCAACGGTGCAGGAATTAGTATCTGACAATATATCCCCCATTCAGCATTTCCATCCTCATAAGCAATCCATCCCTAAGATAATAACATGTCGGAGACTTCTGTGCCTCCGTCTCGTCCACCACAAGGTAAAATAACTCTGTTAACGTTGAACCTTTGCTGTTGCAATCCTATCAGCCTTTTCCTACTAACTTGTCCTACTTCTAATACTGATTTTCTATTTCTTCAAGGTCCGTTTCCTCTTTATTTTCTTGTCCACTCGTCTGTCGTTCCACTTCGCTCGGGCTTACCCAGGAGTTCTCTTCTTGCATACCATCAAGGGAATCCTCTTCTTCGGAAAACTAATCCTCCAAGTGTATCGCTCCTTTGATTTCTTTTTCTTCTTCAGCAGCCACTCTTCTTCATACTCCTAGTCATAACCCAACTAAGAAACAGATACAGGTAGTCCTTCTCGAATTCAGTTGTAGGACTATACTTCAAAGATTTTTCCATTACAATGGGACAAGGCACAAATGGCGCTCAACCAAACTCATCACCCAGCAGGACATCTACTCCTTCAACGAATGAATCCTTTACCGCATAGTCAAAATTACCTGTTACCAATTTGCATGACAGTTTCAAACAGCTATAGGGGTACCCTCCTCACCTCCCTTTAAAATAACCAAGTCTCCTGTGAGAGACTGATCAACCAACAGGTGTACTCTTCATACCATCACACTATGGTTGAAACCTGTGTTACACAATATCCTGACCAGGGTTCGCTCACTCCCATCTATTGCTGCTAACATACCTTCATAAATATATGTTTTAAAGGCATCCACGCTGTCTGAGTTCGTCTTGTTCGTTGTGTAAATGTTGGCGGGTTTATTTTCCTTTCCATTCTCTCCCGAATTTATCATCATCGTCACTTTCTGTGAAGTCGAATTATCCTTAATCACTTGGGCAACTGCTTTCACTTAGTTTGACTAACATTCCTTACTGATATAGCCTCTCTTGCCACACGTAAAACAGACAATATCAACCTTCTGCATGTCTTTCACGATACTTGAAGGAGTACAATTTGACAATTGTTGATGTGGTACTATCGCATTATGCTTGGGAACAGTACCCGTGCTACTTCCACTGTAACTGTTGAACTTGTTCATGTACTTATTACTGAACTGGTTTCCATGGTTTGGCGAATACTTGACACTTGGTCAGGACGACGATAGAAACTTCGTGCCTGAGGAGGGTTTATGACCGATAATATCAGAATCTTCCCTCAGCGAGGTAGCTTTATCAAGTTTCTTCACCTCTCTCTCTCTCAAGTACGTTCAAATATGTTCAGGAACTCGTAGATACTTTTCTAGAATTATCAATTCTTCTAAATCAGCTATCTCCCT
The DNA here is from genome assembly GCF_036898095.1 of Palaemon carinicauda. Taxonomy (NCBI): domain Eukaryota; kingdom Metazoa; phylum Arthropoda; class Malacostraca; order Decapoda; family Palaemonidae; genus Palaemon; species Palaemon carinicauda. The sequence goes on along the minus strand of NC_090750.1, from coordinate 29,924,947 downwards.
CACATTAGAAGCCTCTGTCCATCTCTTAAAACATCGTCATACCTTATAAGCATAATCCAGGAAAGTCATTTTTCAAATTTCGAAACCTTCCACTTTAATATTCAGGGGTCATCTGATACACTTGAAGCACGCTCCTCTTCACTTCTTGATACTCCTTCCTTTGGTCCTGAGATAAGGATAAGTAAGCACTGTGGCCTTTCCCAAAGAGCACGCTCGTGCAATAACACAGACCATTTGTCTTCTGGCCATTTCATTGTCGATATCGATATGTATATATATACATATGTGTATATATATATATATATATATATATATATATATATATATATATATATATATATATATATATATATATATATATATATATACCTATGTACCGCTAGAAAGTTTTTGGTTCCTTTGACTGGCCACAGTACTACATTGGAACTCTCTAATTTTTCCTTTGCCTGTACATCACCGAATTATCTGGCCAATGCTGGTCCAACTTCAAGTCCGTAGGCCAAATGTGGCCCACCGGTTGACTATTTGTGGCCCATGATCACTTATTACAAATTTACTTTGTACACGAGAAACACTGTGTTTCTGTTTCTATATGGAATAGAAAAATTAATGGGTTAGTTGTAGTTTTATTCTCTCTCTCTCTCTCTCTCTCTCTCTCTCTCTCTCTCTCTCTCTCTCTCTCTCTCTCTCTCTCTCCCCTTTGTCTATCGGCGTCAATGACCTTAGATGCCAGGATGCCTGAAAACTTTAAATCAATCAATCAATCAATTCCCTTTGTCTATTGCTGCTTGGCAGCTAGGCTGTGACATCATTGTAACGTTTTATCAAAATGTTGCCACTTTGCAATTTTATTCAATATTACCGGCTAAAATTACCCAGGAAATTTGAATGCGTGTCATTATATATATATATATATATATATATATATATATATATATATATATATATATATATATATATATATATATATATATATATGATAAATTTTTGCACATTTAAACGTGTTTCTTTCATATTTCAAATAAGCCATATATATTAATACATTAAAGTCTGGGTTCTCTTAACGACCTCGGGATCAGAGCCCCAGGCGGAACCGCCCAAAGAATATAATATCGGACCGGCGGGGATTTGAACCCTCGTCCAGGATATCTGTATGCCAGTGACCATACCACTCGTGGCTGAGTGGTATGGTCACTGGCATACAGATATCCTGGACGAGGGTTCAAATCCCCGCCGGTCGCCACGAGTGGTATGGTCACTGGCATACAGATATCCTGAACGAGGGCTCAAATCCCTGCCGGTCCGATATTATAGTCTTTGGGCGGTTCCGCCACGAGTGGTATGGTCACTGGCATACAGATATCCTGGACGAGAGTTCAAATCCCCGCCGGTCCGATATTATAGTCTTTGGGCGGTTCCGCCTGGGGCTCTGATCCCGAGGTCGTTAAGAGAATCCAGACTTTAATGTATTAATATATATGGCTTATTTGAAATATATATATATATATATATATATATATATATATATATATATATATATATATATATATATATATATATATATATATATATATATATAAATGTCGCCACTTTGCAATTTAATTCAATATTACCGGCTAGAATTACCCTGGAAATATGAATGCGCATCATTATATATATATATATATATATATATATATATATATATATATATATATATATATATATATATATATATATATATATGTATAAGCATATTAAAATAAAATAATAGTGCAGTTATACAAAGGCAGTGTAAATTACCCATGTTCTCATAGTTATGGCAATATTAGAAATAAATGTTTCTTGGTTATATGATTTATCTTTATTTTTCTCTCTTTTGTCTTTAATACATTTACCACAGGACATCAAAGTGACATGTGAGATGTCAGGCAAGGAAAGTATGGTTGGACCAAGCATATATACGTATGAGATTACCAGCCTGTCCTGTGTTGAACAAACACTGATGAACCGTAGCGTGCGAGCTCACAATCCAAGAACCTATCACCTTCCTACAGGGCCATTTACAAAAACTAAGAGAATTTTTTCAAGTACTCGCTATGATTACAAAACTCGTCACACCAAAACTTAGATATTTCACCGACTACTTTTAATACAATACACTGAGCTGCGTGTGAGAGTGAGAGAGAGGGGAAGATAACTGTCTTAAGGTTGGAAGTCTCTATCTATCTTTGCATCCCTAGGGGTTACCTTTATAAGAATTACCAAGTATTGCTCTCTCGAACGCTTACTCACGCAACAGGGAGATGAATCCTGCGTTTCCTGGGCAACTATCACGCACAGCAAGGCGATTCTCTGTCAGCTAGCTCTACCCTCCCTTTGTCCCCTAAATATAAAAAAGATAACATCCTATCACTAGGTTTTTCACGAATTTTCCAAAGCACACAGCATATTGCGTATTCTCTCTCTCTCTCAAAAAAAAAAAATTATATAAGCCCTTGTTCTTATCTTTTATGGTCACATAACACTATCAAACAGCTTACGTAAGACATCGTAACAAAATTACTTGTAAAAAAAGTTAATTCTTAAAAATAACGTAAATTTACATATAATGACTTGAATAAAGAATACAATGAAATTAACGATGAAAGTTTTACGTAATTTCCATAATAAATTTGAATCTACGCGAGAAGAACTAATTTTAAGAGCAGGCTAACCACTCTTCAATGTACACATAAAATATAGATAAAATCATTAATAGACTATTGTATATACTCTACACTAGACCAGCTTTGTAAGAATATATATATATATATATATATATATATATATATATATATATATATATATATATATATATATATATATATATATATATAAAGATAGATATAGATATATGAATGATATATAATAGATGGACGAGGAGAATAAAAAGAACGTATCTTTAGATATTACAAAGTAAGCAGGGGACGGAAGAGAAAATGATGGGTTAATGGTCTAGAAATACTTGCTGGCATATGTTACCAAAATAAGACTATACAGACCCGTATGGAAGGACCTGTCTGCAGAAGCCTGACAAGGGCTGATGAATATATATAAATATATATATATATATATATATATATATATATATGTATATATATATATATATATATATATATATATATATATATATATATATATATATATATATACATATATATATGTATATATATGTACATATACACACACACACACACACATATATATATATATATATATATATATATATATATATATATATATATATATATATATATATATATATATATGTATATATATATATATATTTATATATATGTATATGCATACATACATATATATATATATATATATATATATATATATACAGTGGAGCCTCTACACACGAACGTATCTACATCCGAATTTTCCAACATCCGAAGTAATATTCGAGCAAATTTTTGACTCTACACCCGAATTTTATTTCGACACACGAAGTAAACATAAACATTACGGCATTGAGCGTCGAGTGCTCAGTTCTCTATTCTTGTGTGTATCATGTGGTTGTCCTCTGTATGGCCTGTTATTAACAGTGCTTATTTTCTTCCTTTTCTGACATATCCTTTTTTATTTTACCTTTATTCATGGTGCCTAAAAAGCTAAGTTTCAGTACAGGAAGAAGGCAATTCTTTAATTAGAATTGAAGCAAGAAATTATAGAAAAACATGAGAGCAGTGTGCATGTGAGTGATACTGTATGGCTAAACAATATGGCCGGAATAGGCCTATGATCTCGAGGATCATCAAGCCGAAGGCAGCCATTAAAGCAAATAACCATCGAAGTGGATCACCATTATTACAAGACATCGTAGCAATACCCTGGAAGAGATAGAACGCCTTTTGTTGATAGGGATGAAGGATAAAGAGCTTGTTGGCAACGATCATTTGTGAGAAGGGCCAGCGTGATGAACAGAAAGAAAGAAAAAAGTGAAGCTAAGAAAACCATGATAGCATTAATAAGCTCTTTTAATAAGACTTCTCTCTTTTTCTGTTTCTCTTTAAACATAGCATTAATATGTTCTTTAAATAAAATCTCCCTCTCTCTCTCTCTCTCTCTCTCTCTCTCTCTCTCTCTCTCTCTCTCTCTCTCTCTCTCTCGTTCTTCTTCGCTGTTATAGTGTTAGATACGTCTATTATTTTTTTTCCGAGAGAGAGAGAGAGAGAGAGAGAGAGAGAGAGAGAGAGAGAGAGAGAGAGAGAGAGATTAAAACAAAAATATGTTTAGAGTACATTTGATTTTTAACAGCGTCAACGAGTTGAAAAAAAAATTAAATGTAACTAAGAAAATAATAACAGGTAATCTGAATTCCTTTATTAACTAAAACAAATATTGATACAAACGCACTCATGTGCGTATGCAAAAACACACACACAGGTGCAAAAATTGCTACGCAGTAAGAGAGGCGGTCGAGGAGGAAGTAGAGATGGTGACTGCGATAACATACCGTAACTCGTCACTGAAAGTAATAAAAATTAAAAATCAAAAGATAAAAAAATTGAAAAATATGAAATATAAAAATAAAAAAAAAAAATAAATAAGTAGTGTAAGTTACGGTATGTTATCGCAGTCACCATGGCTACCTCCTCGCCGATCGTGTCTCCTCGAGCGTGTGTGTGTGTTTGCGCATATGCACACGAGTGTGTTTGTATCAATATTTGTTTTAGTTAATAAGGGAATTCAGATTCGCTGATATTGTTTCTTTTTGGGTTACATTTAACTGTCTTTCAACTCGTTAACGCTGTTAAAAATCATATGTACACAACACATTTTTGTTTAATCTCTCATTTTTGTTTAATCTCTCTCTCTCTCTCTCTCTCTCTCTCTCTTAGAAAAAATTAATAGACATCTCTAACACTAACAGTGAAGAAGAACAAGAGAGAGAGAGAGAGAGAGAGAGAGAGAGAGAGAGAGAGAGAGAGAGAGAGAGAGAGAGAGAGAGAGAGAGAGAGTATTTATTTAAAAAGCTTGTTAACACTATGTCTACCTTCTCGCCCATCGTCCGTCTCCTCCTGACGTAGCTACACCGCGCTGGAATGTCTCTAAGGTAAAGTGGCAATAAAACACATTTTTCATTTATTATTTCCTTATAATTATCTTTTTTTACATGCTTCTTTCATATTATGCAGTTATGTTACTGTTATGTGTAATTATGTGTAGCCATTTATCAAGGATTTATTATGGGTTTTTAGTCTGAGGAACGAATTAAATGAATTACCATGTATTCTTATGGGAAAATTCGTTTCTACATCTGAACATTTTCTACATCCAAAGTTGGTTGTGAAACGAATTAAATTCGTATGTAGAGGTACCACTGTATATATATATATATATATATATATATATATATATATATATATATATATATATATATATATATATATTTATATATATATATAGGTATATATATATGTATATATATATATATATATATATATATATATATATATATATATATATATACATATATATATGCACACATATACTGAATATATATATATATATATATATATATATATATATATATATATATATATATATATATATATATATATATATATATATACTGAATATATATATACATATACTGATATATATATATATATATATATATATATATATATATATATATATATATATATATATATATATATATATATATATATATATATATATATATATATATATATATATATATATATATATATATATATCTTCTTCCCAGCTTTATCCCTATTCGGGGTCGCCGTTTCTAATGAGTCTCTTCCATCTCCCTCTGTCCTGTGTCATTTCCTCCCATACTCCCTTCTCCCTCATATCATCTCTAATGCAATCTCTCCACCTGGTCTTAGGTCTTCCTCTCCTTCGTGTTCCATCCACCTCCACGTCCATCACTTCTCTTACCATGTGTTGCCCTTCTCTTCTCATCAGGTGGCCATACCATCTTAACCTTGCCTCTTGCACTTTCTTTGATGCCTCAGTGACTTTTACTGTACCCCTAATATGTTCATTTCTAACCCTGTCCTTTTTGGTTACTCCACTCATCCACCTAAGCATCCTCATCTCGGTTACGTTCAACTTTCTACCCTCTGTTTTCTTTAGGGGTGCTGCTTCCAATCCATATGTCATTGCTGGTCTGACCACTGCCTTGTGCAATCTGCCCTTCAATCTTATAGGGACTTTCCCATCACATATGATACCAGACACCCTCCTCCAGTTGTTCCAACCACACTGAATCCGGTTGTTAATTTCCTCTTCCATGTTCCCCCCATTGTCGATCACTGAACCAAGGTACTTGAATTTATGAACCCTTTTGATGTTTCCTCCGCCTAATTTGATTGTTGTTTGCTGGTCGCCATCCATCTCGGTTGTCATATACTCTGTCTTCTTCCTGCTTATTCTTAAACCTCTACTCTCCAAGGCATATCTCCATCTTTCTAGTTTCCCCTCCAGTCCTTCCCTGTTCTCGGCTACCAAGACTATATCATCTGCATAAAGCAGACACCATGGTGGCTCCTCCCTGACATCCTCTGTTAACACATCCAAGACGATGTTAAACAGGAGTGGGCTTAGAGCAGATCCCTGATGTAGCCCAACTCCAACTTGGAAATTTTCTGTTCTTCCAACTGTAGATCTGACGCTGGTCTTTACATTTCTATACATCTCCCTGATCATTCTGACATACTTCTCCATCACTCCTCTCTCCCTGAGACATCTCCATATTTCCTGTCGTGGTACTCTGTCATATGCCTTCTCTAGGTCTATAAAGGCCATATGCAAGACCTTTTGCTTCTCTCTGTACTTTTCCATAATTTGTCTCAAAGCGAAAATACCATCCACAGTACTAAGCCCCTTCATGAATCCTAGTTGCTGTCTACCGATGGAAACTTGCTGCCGTAATCTTTCATCCATAATTCTTTCAAATACCTTCAGTGTATGTGACATGAGTTTTATTCCTCGATAATTTTCACAACACTGTATGTCCCCTTTCTCTTTGAATATTGGGATTAATATACTTTCCTTCCATTTTTCGGGTATTGTCTCACTTTCCATAATCTTTTTCATTAACTGCCACAATATGTCAATTCCTTCCTCATCAAGAGCCTTCCAGGCTTCTGCAGGTATGCCATCTGGTCCCACAGCTTTACCATTTTTCATCTTTCCCAGTGCCCCTCTAACCTCAGCTTTTGTTATTTCTGTGACTGGTCCACAATTTGTGTGTCTGTCTCCTCTTAGAAATCTTTCATTTTCTTCATTCAGTAAGGCCTCAAAATATTCTTCCCATCTCTTTATTATGTCTCTCTCATTTCTCAGTATATTTCCATCCTTATCCTTAATCTGTCTTATGTGTGTTATATCCTTGGTATTCTTATTTCTCATGTGTGCTAGTTTAAAGATCTTTCCTTGCCCTTCCTTGGTATCTAGCTCTTTGTAAAGCTGATCATATGCTCTATCCTTAGCAATTGCTACAATTTTCTTTGCTAATTTATTTGCTTCCTTATAGGCCATCCAGTCCTCTTCCATTTGGGTCCCCTCCCACCTTTTCTTTGCTTCTCTCTTTTGCTTTGTTGCATCCTTCACTTCTTCACTGAACCACCACGTTTCCTTATTTTCGAACATCTTACCACTACTCTCACCCAGTATTCCTCTAGCAACCCGCAGTATTATCTCCATCGTTCTATTCCACCATTCATCAACATCCTCAATTTCATGAGTTAGTTCCTCTAATACTTTTTCTTTAAACTGCCTACAAAGTTCAATATCTTTCAGCTTAAACCATTTAATCCTTTTTGGCCCCTGCATTTTTTTCTTCCTTATTTGTTCAACTTCCATAACCAAGTCCATCACTACCAAACGATGATGTACACTCACATGGTCTCCTGGTATGACCTTACAATCTTTTACCTCGCGCAAATCTTTCCTCTTATACATCAAGTAATCTATCTGGCTGGACCTTCCGCCGCTTTTGTACGTAACTAGATATTCTTGCCGCTTGGTGAAAAAAGTGTTCGCCAGTACCATATCCTTGGCCACAGCAAAATCAACAATTCTCTCACCCTCTGCATTTCTTTCATCATAGCCATACCCACCATGTATACGGCTGATCACATGGTTATTCTGGCCTAAATGCCCATTCAGATCTCCCCCGACAAGGCATCTTTCATCTGCTGGTACCTTTTCCATCTCCTCCTCTAAGTCTGACCAGAAGTGATCTTTCTCTTCATCTGAGCATCCTGGCTGGGGTGCATATGCACTAAAGATGTTAACAGTGCAATTTTCAACCATCAGCCTGACCCAAATAATCCTATCGTTTCTTCTATTTACTTCAACGATTTCCTTCTTCATTTCACTTGACAGAATTATTCCAACACCATTCCTACCTTCTTTATTTGCTCCGCTATAGAACATCTTATACCCCTCCCCAAGTTCCCTCGCTTTGTTACCTTTCCATCTTGTCTCCTGTACACACAGAATATCTACTCGTCTTGTTTTCATAAGGTCAGCTATTGCCCGCCCTCTTCCTGTCATTGTACCAACATTTAAGGTTCCTACTCGTAGTTCTCGAGCTCTCATCTTTAGCCGCACTCGCTCACGATGCGGTAGCCCTTGCATGTCCACAGAGTTAGGGCGATGTATCTGTGGGTCACTTCCAGGTGACAACCTAGCCCTATTCTCGTTCCTTGTAAGACTCATTTCATAAAAGTTCTGGCAGGAGATTTTACAGACGGATGCCCTTCCTGACTCCAACCCTCCCTATTTATCCGGGCTTGGGACCGGCACTGAGTTGGGCTATATATATATATATATATATATATATATATATATATATATATATATATATATATATATATATATATATATATATATATATATATATATATATATATATATATATATATACATTATATGTGTGTATATAAATATATACATATATATATATATATATATATATATATATATATATATATATATATATATATATATACATAGATATATATTACGCCTACTAGTAACGCACAAAAAAATCAACCAATAATAGTGAAAATTGAAAAATATATTTTTCATACACAACCTGAAATTCCATAGATAACGACTATTTCAGTACATGCTGTAAACGCATACTTGAGATACTTGTATAAAATATGCCTATGCAGTGAACAGATAGTGTTGAAACTATTTACGCTTAAAAGTATAAACTTTATTATATAAATATTTCTGATTATTAGAAAAACAAGATGTTATTGTCGGGTGCAAATAGAAAAGTCTTTGATTAAGTCTGAGGAAAGAAAAAAATGAGGCAACAATTTCCAAATAAGAAATGGCAGATTAAAGATGGCTAGACGAAGAAATTCTCATTAGAGAAACATATCGAAGTTTAGTCGGTAGAGAGAATAAAACTGAAGAATTATCAACCATCGATGAAATACTGGAAATTAAAATGTTTTAACTGTGAATTTTGGTTTAAATCTGCGGAAAATTAATCAGCAGAAGAAAATTTTATTTTGCAATGAAATATAACTAAAATCGTTTTTCATAAGCTGCTGCATCAAAATCTGGATCCTTAAGTACGTTTTTCCCGACTTTCAAAGACAACTGCATTCAAAACAATTTTTTTCCTATGCATTTTTCGTTTCCTATGTGGTGAATAGTGGCGCTGGGTGAAAGAGAAATGAGACCACTTATTTTCGTCTAGAGAATAGTCTTTTCTCCATTAAAAGTAAGTAGGTGAAATTTTTCCCTTTCTCTTTTAATTCCTTCTTCAGAGTGAACGCTGTAAGAGAGAGAAAATAGGATGATAGAAAGGGTGGTGCTTCATCTTCATTCACCCGACATATTAACTTCCAAGAGAGAAAGAAAGAGAGAGATGGGATATAATTAAATATAGTCAAAAACGTTGAAAGAATAATGGTAATATTCACATGAAAGCCAATTAACAATAAACTGAAATACAGATTGTTTTATAAACAAGATCATTCATAAAGACTATATTATAGGCCTATAAATCTGTTAAATCTTCAGCTCATTAAAATCCTATAATTTATCTTTAGTAAAAAAAAAAAAACTTAAAAAATACGACTGGAAAAAAAAATACTGAATTGGAAAATAGTCCGACTCCAAATAATCCTTTAAGAAACCGAAAGACCTAAATCCTATCACTCTTGAATTACACACTTTTGCACACCAGTCAATTGGTCTCCATTTTTTTTTCTGCCTTCCAGAATCATACCTTAGAATCCTGGTTTATCTTTTCACCTATGCTAATTATTCTGTCGTGACATCTACTTATCTCTAAAGTTTGCTGATTTTTACTTCTTAATAAACATTTCCTTCGATATCAAAAAGTTCATCTTTCGTTATATATGAACGTCCACATTTCCATATTACAAAGAAGTGCTGATTCAAATGCCTTCTTAGCCATTTCAGCTTCCTCTTCTGCAGACATTCCAAGTTACACTGGAAATCTAAACAAACTTTGAATCCATGGCTACTTCAATTATCACAATTTTTTTTTTCTTAATCTTACTATCTCCATCAAATCTACTCCAAAATGCCTATATGGATCATTTACTACCATACTTCCACTACCCAAGTTAACCTACCTGGATTTTTATTTTTCCAATATCATTACTTAGCTCACATTTGTTTAAAATTTCTCCTCCTCTAAAAACTTTTAAAATCTTTCACCAACATCTGCAAACATCGGAATTTCAGTAACATTTTATGTCATAACCTGGGATCTATAACCACTCCGATTTCTTTTCCTTTTCATTCCATAGATGAAGATGTAGAATTGCGGTGGATATATTTACGTTCTTGTCTCAGGCTTAATTTAGCTATAAAAAGTCACAGTTCATGCTTATATAAGTTGAATTTCCTCAGCTTTGTTAACAAATTACCTTTCACACCTACATATTGGATCTTGATATTTTTTTTTTTCATAACCTGTCATATTTCCGTGTATTCTGCTTCATAAATCTTCCCCTTTAGAGAAACTTCGTTCCCACATTTTCTTCCTTGTCTTAACCTATACTGCTTCTGCCTATCAATCCTTCAGTGTCTGTCTATTTTTTTCAATTATTAATAATACACACACAAATTAGGATTTTTAATGTTATGAATTCGATGTTCCAAGTCCCATTTATTATATTTCCCTGGCGTTCAAAAAAAAAAAAAAATAAAAAAATAATAATAATAAAAAAGATGGTCTATCCTAGTCTTTGGAAACATTTCATCCACCAGATATATTTCACATATTATGGTAATTTTTTCATAACTTCTGAAATCTTACTTTCCTTCAATCTCTTAATTACCTTCATTGTTTTCTCATTTACCATACCCAAGCACTTTATCATTGTCTACAGCTCCTTCCTTTTTTTTTTTTTTTTATCATAATTCAACTTTTTTTTTTTTTTTTTTTCCTATCATACATGGGTAAGAGTGGCAAATGGAAGAGTAGTAGAAAGGGCATTAATGGATTATGTGTTGATAACGAAAAGAATGTTTGGAAGATTGAAAGACGTGCACGTGTTTAGGGGTATGGCTAACGGTATGTCTGATCATTTTCTGGTGGAAGGAAAATTAGTTGTAGCAAAAGAGTGGGGGAATAGAGTAGGTGGATGTAAAAGGGAGCTAGTGAGAGTTGAAGAGCTAATAAAACCGGGGGTAAAAAGTAAATATCAGGAAATGTTGAAAATGGCATATGACGAGGTGAGAGTAAGAGAAACTGGTAATTTAGAGGAGGAGTGGAAGTTAGCAAAAGAAAATTTTGTTGGGATTGCAAGTGATGTATGTGGCAAGAAGGTTGTTGGAGGCAGCATGAGGAAGGGCAGTGAATGGTGGAATGAAGGAGTGAAGGTAAAAGTGGAAGAGAAAAAGAGGGCTTTTGAAGAATGGCTGCAGAGTAATAGTATAGAGAAGTATGAAAAATATAGAGAGCAAAAGGTGGAAGTAAAGCGCAAGGTACGTGAGGCAAAGAGGGCAGCTGACCTGAGGTGGGGTCAGGGACTGGGTCAGTCATATGAAGAGAATAAGAAGAAGTTTTGGAAAGAAGTGAAGAGAGTAAGGAAGGCCGGCGCAAGAATTGAAGAAACAGTGAAAGATGGAAATGGAAGGTTGTTAAAAGGAGAGGAGGCAAGGAAAAGGTGGGCGGAATATTTTGAAAGTTTGCTGAATGTTGAGGATGATAGGGAGGCAGATATAATTGCAGTTCCAGGTGTTGAGGTGCCAGTGATGGGAGATGAGAATGAGAGAGAGATTACAATAGAGGAAGTGAGGAGAGCACTAGATGAAACGAGAGTAGGAAAAGCATCGGGTATGGATGGTGTGAAAGCTGAGATGTTGAAGGAAGGGGGTGTGACTGTACTTGAATGGTTGGTGAGATTGTTTAATGTGTGTTTTGTGTTGTCAATGGTACCAGTAGATTGGGTCTGTGCTTGTATTGTACCACTATATAAGGGTAAGGGAGATGTGCATGAGTGTTGTAATTCAAGAGGTATTAGTTTGTTGAGTGTAGTTGGAAAAGTGTATGGTAGAATACTGATTAATAGGATTAAGGATAAAACAGAGAATGCAATCTTGGAAGTACAGGGTGGTTTTAGAAGAGGTAGGGGTTGTATGAATCAGATTTTTACAGTTAGGCAGATATGCGAGAAATATTTAGCAAAAGGTAAGGAGGTGTATGTTGCGTTTATGGATCTGGAGAAAGCATATGATAGAGTTGATAGGGAAGCAATGTGGAATGTGATGAGGTTATATGGAGTTGGTGGAAGGTTGTTGCAAGCAGTGAAAAGTTTCTACACAGGTAGTAAAGCATGTGTTAGAATAGGAAATGAGGTGAGCGATTGGTTTCCGGTGAGAGTGGGGCTGAGACAGGGATGTGTGATGTCGCCGTGGTTGTTTAACTTGTATGTTGATGGAGTGGTGAGAGAGGTGAATGCCAGAGTGCTTGGACGAGGATTAAAACTGGTAGGCGAGAATGATCATGAATGGGAGGTAAATCAGTTGTTGTTTGCGGATGATACTGTACTGGTAGCTGACACAGAAGAGAAGCTTGACCGACTAGTGACAGAATTTGGAAGGGTGTGTGAGAGAAGGAAGTTGAGAGTTAATGTGGGTAAGAGTAAGGTTATGAGATGTACGAGAAGGGAAGGTGGTGCAAGGTTGAATGTCATGTTGAATGGAGAGTTACTTGAGGAGGTGGAGCAGTTTAAGTACTTGGGGTCTGTTGTTGCAGCAAATGGTGGAGTGGAAGCAGATGTACGTCAGAGAGTGAATGAAGGTTGCAAAGTGTTGGGGGCAGTTAAGGGAGTAGTAAAAAATAGAGGATTGGGCATGAATGTAAAGAGAGTTCTATATGAGAAAGTGATTGTACCAACTGTGATGTATGGATCGGAGTTGTGGGGAATGAAAGTGATGGAGAGACAGAAATTGAATGTGTTTGAGATGAAGTGTCTGAGGAGTATGGCTGGTGTATCTCGAGTAGATAGGGTTAGGAACGAAGTGGTGAGGGTGAGAACGGGTGTAAGAAATGAGTTAGCGGCTAGAGTGGATATGAATGTGTTGAGGTGGTTTGGCCATGTTGAGAGAATGGAAAATGGCTGTCTGCTAAAGAAGGTGATGAATGCAAGAGTTGATGGGAGAAGTACAAGAGGAAGGCCAAGGTTTGGGTGGATGGATGGTGTGAAGAAAGCTCTGGGTGATAGGAGGATAGATGGGAGAGAGGCAAGAGAGCGTGCTAGAAATAGGAATGAATGGCGAGCGATTGTGACGCAGTTCCGGTAGGCCCTGCTGCTTCCTCCGGTGCCTTAGATGACCGCGGAGGTAGCAGCAGCAGGGGACTCAGCAGTATGAAGCTTCATCTGTGGTGGAAATGTGGGAGGTTGGGCTGTGGCACCCTAGCAGTACCAGCTGAACTCGGCTGGGTCCCTGGTTAGGCTGGAGGAACGTAGAGAGTAGAGGTCCCCTTTTTGTTTTGTTTCTTGTTGTTGTCGGCTACCCCCCAAAATTGGGGGAAGTGCCTTTGGTATATGTATGTATGTATGTATCACCAATATCACTTACTGCACCGAAAAGCCCTGGTAACTCTTCAGGTAGTCTAAATGTTTACCTTTTATCCGTTGCATTCATAAACTATTCATTTCAAACTCTATGTACTTCCCAGCTGGACAATAGCATATGCTTTCTAAATCAAGATCTTATACGAAATCATATTACATATTCTTAATCCTAATCAACATTTCTTCCCTAACTTTCTTGATGACTACACTGTAGAATTACACTACCATATATTGCATTACTTTAAGAAATATATAATTCACATCATATTTCTTTTTTATACTCCGTATATTAATCTATTTTTGTTTTTTATTTTCATTGTTTGAAAAGAATCAATTGAAACAAGTAAAAAGGAAAATTGCATGAAATTTCCTTTTTTATGCTGTTTTTTCTAATTTTTTTATTTATGAATTCTGTCCTAATCATTTTGAGATATTTCATTGTGTTTAGATAAGAACACATCTGCCAACTGTTATCGGGTTATCATCCTTTCAGAATTTTATCTATTATAACTAAGTCTATTTTTATCAAATACAAATGTGAGTAAGATTTTGAATTTCTAATATCATCAGATGATCATATGGTCAGAATTTTTCTTTAGCAAATAAGATATATTACATATATTATGACTAAAATACAGCTCTATTGACTAACAGGCATTGGACACCAGTCACACCACTAAGTCGATTATTCAGTAATGAATATGGTCTAAAAATTAAGACGAAAGAATAATACATAATTAGTTTTTCTCTTTTTCTTATGAGATTTATACAAATAATTATGATTTCGATGATAATCTAAGTACTTTATTTTTCATAGCAAGTATCTAAATTTGATAAAAGGGAAAGGTATAGATTAAGGAAACTGGGAACATGTGTCTACAACTGAATGATTTTATACAAAATCACGGAAATGGTTATTATTGTGCCGTACAGAGGAGTGTTCATCCTTTTTCCTTTTCACAAAAATGCAGATGCCGCTTTTTTAATATAGTTCTATGACATATGGCTAAATCATTGAGGGATCTGATGTAATACTTGAAAGTGGTATAATTATACATCCTCTTACATACATGAATGTGATCCCCACGTCTCTAACCTACTTTTCTCAATAAACCACATATTCCCTCATCCTACTTTCAGCCCATTATCTATCTCTAACATAACCTGATAACTTTGTGTAGCCATGTCCTGGAACTCTGACAAACTTCTCTAATAATATAGTTTCTGTATCTGTAAGCAATTTCCTTCCACTTTTATTTTGTCACTTCTTTATCGACTTAAGATGACACCCATTTCTAACTTCTATCTAATCATGGTCCCTAAATTAAAGGATCAGCTAATATTATCAACCACTTTCAAGCAAGTCTACCCATCGGCTTAACTATGATCTGATTTATTCCCCCCTTAGTCATAAACTTATTATTCCATCTACTCCGTACAAAGATAGAGTTTTAACAGTGTTTTCTACATATGAACATGCATAACGTTTCGTTTATTCACTGTAGATTGCCCGGCCCCTCTGGGCAGACACGGGTTCTTGTAATTGTACAGCCGGTAATTATAGTGTGTACGCTTCGTGGATTCATTCATTTTTTTCTCCTATAAATTCTTACCTGAGATGTCGACGATTTATAAACAAAAATATTAGCAATTGCTTACTGATAAAGCTTAATGATAGGGAGAGAGAAATGCTTAAGACCATCCTTTCACAATGTATATAAGATTATGCTTACTGAGAACATGATGTAAATCAGTGTTCTGGAATGAATAAACACACTGTAATGGACTAAGATATATGAATATTATACATAACTTCTATTTTTCAAATTTCTTTTAATAATCTTTTTAAACCAAAGGAAATCCTCCTAAAGAATAAGTCAACACATGCAAAACTCATAGAAAAACTTATCCCTTTGGGAAATCTGGGTTTTTAATCTAAATTTCCTCGTAAAGGCAAGCCTATTTAAAAGAAGTCAATAGAAACACACACACAAACACACACATACACACACAAGGGTAGAGCAGGAGCTAACTTCTGCCCGGGGTGAAATAAAAGAGTACTTTTAACCAGTCCTACATGCCAGGTTTGATGCGTTGATGGTTACCACCACTCGATAGCAATTACGCTCAAATTGTGTTACCCCTTTTTTGCTACGAACATTTAACGCACAACCACTAGCGTTTCAAAATTCTAGTTTTAGGGGGAGCTTGCTTGATAAATTGACCTTTTTTTATTCTTAGCCAATTATTAATATTTTATGATATTTTATATGGAACGAATGTTTTTTGACATGTTGCGTTATTTTCATGTTTTTAATTTTTTTCAAAATATCTCTTTTCCTAAATTGAGGTTAAATCTCATGCGAGAACGACAAATTGATATATATATATATATATATATATATATATATATATATATATATATATATATATATATATATATGTGTATATATATAGAAATATATATATATATATATATATATATATATATATATATATATATATATATATATATATATATATATATATATATATATATATATATATATATATATATATATATATATGTATATATATATATATATATATATATATATATATATATATATATATATATATATATATATATATATATATATATATATATATATATATATATATATATATATATATATATATATATATATATATATATATATATATATATATATATATATACTCTCACGATTATGATTGCCGAACTGAAAGAACTTTAGAATTATCTTATTTTATTATTTTTGTATATAATGTAAGCATTATTATTATTATTATTATTATTATTATTATTATTATTATTATTATTATTATTATTATTATTATTATTATTAGATAAGCTAAAACACTCGTTGGAAAAGCAGGCTGCTATAAGCCCAAGGGCTCAAAGAGGAAAAATAACCCAGTGAGGAGAGTAAATAAAGAAACAGATACGCAATGAACAATTGAAATAAAATACTATATGAAAAATCACAACATTAAAATAGATATCTCATATATAAATTATGAAAAGAGACTTACGTTAGCCTGTTCAACCTAAAAACATTTGCTCTAAGTTTGAACTTTGGAAGTTTTACCGATACAAATACCCGATTAAGGAGATCACTCCATGACTTGGTCACAGCTGGAATAAAACTTCTTGAATACTGTGTAGTATTGAGCGTCATGATAGAGAAAGCATGCCTATTAGAATTAACTGCATACCTAGTGTTACAAACAGGATGGTACTGTTCTGGATGATTTTAATAGAAAGGATGGGTCAGAATTATGAAAAGTGCTATGCAACATGCATAACGAACAAATTGAACGATGGTGCCCGAGATTAATATCTGCATCAGTAATAAGAAATTCAATAAACCTGAAGTTCCTGTCCAACAAATTAAGATGAGAATCAGCAGTTGAATAACGAACAGGAGAACAGTACTCGAAATAAGGTAGAATGAAAGAATTAAAACACTACTTCAGAACAGTTTAATCACCGAAAATCTTACAAGACTTTCTCATTAAGTAATTTTTTTGTGCAATTGAAGAAGAAACAGACCTAATGTGTTTCTCAAAAGTAACTTTGCTGTCGAGAATTACACTAAAAGACCCTTGCACTCCCAAACTGTTTTAGTTTAAAATCAAGGGTCTCACGATTTATATGATCAATAGCAGTACTAAAATCAAGGCCAATCATCCGAACTTCCTGACCACAATGAAGGTTTATTTTTTTTTTTTTACAACATTGGAGACTGTATGTAAGGTAGCACATGCTCCATGGCCTTTAAAAAAAGCCTAGTTGCGAACTAGGGAACAGATAATTACCTTCAGTAAACCTATTTAGACGTTTTACCAAAAGATGTTAAAAAACTTCAGATAATATGGGAGTTATGGAAATTAGGCTGTAATCAGCTGGACTCAAGTTCATGCTATTTTGCAAAAAATAACAGATAACTTTGGAGATAAGAAACTGGCAATCTTTATATGATCAAGAAAAATATAATTTAAGTCTACACCCCCATAAGTGTCGAGGTCCGTCAAGAGAGCTATAATTTCACAAGATCGAAAATCAAACTAGTTAGTTTAGCCTCAGGAAAACAAGAATGAAGAAGATCAAGTTTCTCATTATTCTGCTTAATGTCAAACACATCAGCCAAACTGGTGACCTTTTCCTTTGGACAGTGAGTGACAGAGCTATTTGGTTGAAGCAAAGGAGTAACTGTTACGTCTACACCAAAGACTGCAGAATTCAAGGTAACCCACTACTTATATTTCATTTATGGTAAAATGTTATGCCTATTCAGTTGAAGCATAAAATTTCTGAGCAAAGGTCTAAGCTAAGTGTAGTTTGCCTAAGCCAAATCTGAAATGCTACCTTTCCAAAAATGATAGGTCCCCTGTTACTCCAAATAAGCATGTCTACACTCATCAATTATGTTGACTAGATTCTTGTTGAAAACGACAATATGCTCAACATTAATATATAATTATGACTAATTCAAGCCCAAAATGTCACTCAAAATGCCATTTCAGTCTGCTTGAGATTTTATATAAATCTTACATGCTTATGACACATTCGGGACAGGCTGCATTACTAATGAAATCAAGATGTCCTAACTGGAGAACCAACCTTACTTGTTATAAAGCCAGGGAGTCTGTGTATACAAGGTCTAAGCAGTTACCAGATCTGTAAGAAGATCCACTTATGATTCGTTCACAGGAAAATTCAGAGACAAAGTCTAAAGCTCTTAAGCCATGGCGATCGGTATGAGAAACAGAAATTAACCACTCCCTATGAAGAGCATTGAAATCACCCCAAAAAAAAACAAAAGAGGCTTTTCTATCATCTTCTTGTATCTTAGCCATAATGGTAAGAACACAATAGAAGATAGAATCATCCATATCTGATTCTGGTAGATTGAAAAAAAAATATAGAAGAAGTTGTCATGCTTGCCACAATTTTTATTACCTGAATCTCATGAAATCCACATTTATAACACGACTTTTGAGAATCAGGGCACTCAGTTCTATTATACACCGCCATCCCCCTGGTCCTAAGAATGGCTTCCCGTTTCAAAATTATTACCTTCTTAAAATCAGTTATAAGAAGTCTTCTATTAGAAACCAAAGTTTCTGAGCACAAAAGAATATTATACAGTTTGGACGAAACTGTGAGGTCATGTGATTAATACAACCCATAGACTATAGACAAAAAGTCGGAAAAACTGGTTACCATGGCAGAGCCGATGAACCATGCGAGGCTAAATACCCCCCAGGACAGTAAGGATGGTTTTAAAAAGATGAAGAAACAGATAGGAAAAGACAAGCATCCATGGCCCTTCTATTAAGCCTACCCAACACACAATTTAAACGAAAAAAAAGGGGAATGAAAAAAAAGGAGATACAATCGTTTGCCCGATTGTGCCCTCCAAAAAGAGAATTCTAACCCAAGGCAATGGAAGAGCATGGAGCTACTCATGACTAGAACAATGGTTTGATATTGGAGTGTCCTTCTCCTAGAAGAGCTGCATAGCTAAAGAGTCTCTTCTAGTCTTACCAAGAGGAAAGTAGCCACAGAACTATTATAGTGCAGTAGTTAAGGTCTTGATTGAATAAGAATTGTGTGTTAATCTCAGTGTAGTCAAATATATAAGGACATAGGACAATGTGTAAAGAATTGGCCAGACTTTCCTGTATACGTGTAGGCAAAGGAAAAATAAACTGTATTCAGAGAGAGGGGTCCAATGTTGTACTGTCTGGCCAGTCAAAGGACCCAATGGTTTCTTTATAAAGACTTACATTGAAAGCCTCATCAGACGTCGTTTGATATTTGAAGTGTAAGTAAGGCATGTATCCAATAAAACGAATTAAATATTATGCAATCAAAATTATCATGGGTCTATCCTTTCATTTTAATGATAGTTTGTTGCTCATTTATATCCCTATATCAGTTGATTTATTACATATTTATTCGTTTATTTAGTCATTAATTTATTTTCGTGTTGATATACCTAATCACTTAACAATTGAAAGCCTATGAATTGTGAAAATTACAGATGGGACCCTTTATTGAGCAAAGGCTCAACAAAAACGAGGGGACAAAGGTTAAAGCAGCCAAAGAAAATCATGTTTCTATAAATTCAGACCAAAGCATGTTTCGTCGACTTGTCATGACAGCCAAATCTTGAGATGGTAAGTTAAGAGAGATAATGTTATAGGAATTAGCTTTAGTACCATTCTCAATGCTTGTATGTACAGTACTTTAAGCAAGACGAATAAGTCCGAGTTCCTTACTAAACTAGAGAAACTTGTGATGGGATTGACTATTGCCCGTCTTATAGATGCCAAGGCAGTTATCAAAATTCTGAAAGCAGGTCACGTATCCACGTTTGGCAAACTGTCTTGTAAACTATGTAAGTTCCTAAATGCACCACTTACAGCACTGCAATGCAATATAATTGATATTGTATTTGACAAATACTCAAGTCATTCAATTAAGGCTAACAAAAGGAATAAGCAATGGGCATCTAAAACAATAGAGGTAGAGACCAGAAGCTCAGCCACACCATTGCGATAAAAGAGGTAAAATCTTATAGCAAATACCAAAAAAAGGAGGCGAAAGGGCTGTCCTTGTTTCTTTATGGAAGAAAATACGTGAAGAACGGTTAAAAGATGGCAAAGACCTTGTTACAGGAGGTGCTCTTGCTGACCCAAACTAAGCATTGAAATTATACGTTGTGCCTGTGCACATAGAAGAATTATGTTCCGACATGAAGAGTTAGACATAAGGCAGCTTGAGATCACAGTTATGATTCAGTCTCCAGGAGATTTTGCAGAACTCTATGCATCACATTTCAAAGATCTTGGTGCTAAACAATTGGGGTTTTGCAATGGAGTGAGAGACGAAATGAGGTACATCCATATGCATAAGATTGTTGTTAGGCTTAATGAGCAAGAATGTATTGGTTTACCAGTATTTCATTCTCTAACCGGATGTTATTCCACATGCTCCTTATTGAATGTTGGAAAGAGGAGGCCAAGCAAGTGTTTACAAAACACATATAGTAATAAATACCATTGGCTGAATTGGGAAAGGAGTGGCCTCCTAGTGCTACAGCCTTGAAAACTTGTGAGTATTTTATCTGTCAACTAATCAAATCCAACAACAGCCTAGTATATCACCCGATGAAACATGATCTCAGATTTTCTGCCTTAAAAATGAAGGGCTTTCCCAGCTTCTTATACCTTAATGGAGCATATTAACCCATAAACACAATTATTAAAGAACATATGTCTAGAAGAAAGTATTTTAAAGCTATACAGGATATACCTTTGTCAAACAAGAACGGTTGGTAAATAGAAGTTTAAATTCTTCAGCCAGTTCAGATGAAAAAATGACCTGTCACCACATGCCGCCTTTCAGCTGTCATTTTACCTTTGCAAGAAATAAGCATGCCAATGAGCAGATTGTTCATGCAATAGGAATTATCTTTGGTGTATTGATGGTTGTCAGTATTCTTATTTAGCCAGTATGAAAATCCGTAACTAACACTCAATACATCTGATGATTATAATGAAATTCTATAAAATGTGTATGGTCTCCAGAAAACTCAAAACATTAATAATTAAAGGGATTCTTTATACTATGCCTATTTTTTTTTCACTAATGTATGAGAAAAATCAGTCTTGAACTATTTTATGTTTCCATGATATTAAACTGAACTAGGATAAGCCTTCACAATGAACCTACATGTTTACGTGATTTTTAACTGTTTTGTGATCTTTGAAATAATTTCAGCAGTAAATCTTACAAGTAATCTCAAAGAAGGCTACTGATATAACAAAACCCAAAAGTACATGATAGATATTGAAATTGCAAAATTTTTTAGGGTATATTTCATACTTTTTGCCTTCCAAGACATGTAAATGCATACTCAGCCTAAACATTATGACACTTAGATGGGATAGTAATTTTCAGGGCTGAGAAAGAGAAGGGCAAGAGACTAAAATTACAACATATTATAAAACAATGATTTGTTAAATAAAGAAAAAAATAAACAGTATAAGCATTATAAATGACCTACATATAATACTGAAGATCAATTCATTTCTGATAACTGATAATGTTTGGCAAAATATTAAACAACTCATAAAAAGTAAGAGGATAAGAAATGGACAAAACCCCACCGAGAGCTATTTTAGTAATTGAATGATTACTTTTAAATTAGTTTTGGAATGGTAGTAGGTTGGCAAAGGCACCAGATATTACCGTGAAAATGTTATTGGGTCCTTTGACTGGCTAAAGTACCAAGGATGGGGAACCTGCGGCCTTAAGGCCGCATATGGCCTTCTGGACCATCAAGTGCGGCCTTCTACGGCCTTTGATATATACACAGTATGTGTAGTATATTTCTGTTTTGACACTGTATATTGTGTGTTTGAAATAATTCTGCTGTATATACTCACATACAAATATGTACACAGAGACAATAGGAAACTTGTGTTCAGTGATGTACCTCCCAGAGAATGGAAGCAATTTTTCCTTGAATTCAATGAATCCTAAATTAATACAACTAGCAGTTTTTCCTTGTCAGCTGCAATGGCTGTTGTAGCTGACAAGGAAAAACTGCTAGTTGCAGTGAGTGAGTGATTTAACGTATGATGGACGAGAGAGTTCCTGTTTTGTCGATCTCCTTACTGTGATCTATATTAGTTTTAGATGAGTCAACAGGTTCCAGATTTTTGGCATAAAAATATTTTATTTGTGGTTTCACTGATGAGTTTTGATTGTATGAAAAACAGCTTCCCTTGGGTAACCTTAACGCAAAGACAAGAAGAACAGACATTTTAACAACTTCAATAAGCAATGTCACAAAGGAGGACTAAATTTTACTTCCTTATTATAATAAGTTATGCACTGATGGTGTTCCACCTATGATGGCTAAAAACTAGGGATTTATTGAACATCTTAAGAAGGATATTAATTGATTTCTTTTCAATGAAAACAGTTAAGTATGTTTAAACAGATACATTTTATTACTGGGATGTTGCATTTTCATTAGATATGATTGTTTAAAATGTACCTACTTGCCAATTTAAAATATTTGAAAAGGTTATATTTTTTATATTTATAAGCTATCTTTTCCAAAAGATTAATATAATTTTATTTGTCACTTCAATACAAAGAACCTACTTGCTTAACTAAAGTAATTTGAAAATGACATGCTTTCGATATTATTCATTTACTTACGGTAGTTTGAAAACTACCCAAACTTGAATGAAATATTTTAAAATTTAGTTTTCAATATAATTCATTTACTGATTACTTGTAAAAAAAAGTACTTAATTCAAATATTTGAAATTGTAATGCTTTAAATTTTTATAAACCTGTCACTTTCTTACATTACTAATAAATTACTTGGAGGATAAAATAACCAACAAAATTCTATACGGCCTTGAGGAGCATTGAGGAAATGTAAGATGGCCTTCATCCAAAAAGAGGTTCCCCACCGCTGCTGACAGTGCTACATTGGATCCCTTTCTCTGGTTACAGCTTATTTCATCTTTGCCAACACATACACAGAATAGTCTGGCCTATTCTTTACACATTCTGCTTTTTCTTCATACACTTGACAACCATGAAATTACCAAACAATTCTACTTCTCTCTGGAGGTTAACTACTGTTCTGTAATTGTTCAGTGGCTACTTTCCTCTTGGTAAAGGTAGAGGAGACTCTTTCGGTATGATAAGCAGCTCCTCTAGGAAAAGGACACTCCGAAATCAAACCATTGTTTTTTAGTCGTGGGTAGTGCCACAGCCTCTGTACCATGAATTCCCCTGTCTCGGGTTAGAGATCTCTTGCTTCAGGGTACACACGGAAACACTGTGGAGGATTAATTTTTGTTTTTGTTAAGGGTTTTGTTGGTTAATTGAATGGTGGTATGGTTAATTTCTATTTTGTGTTAAGTGTATGATTACTGATAAGTGTGATTTTTTTTTTTTTTTTTTTAGGAGGGGGGGTTGTTTAGCTTTAAGAAATATAGTTTTAAGGCTATGGCTTGTTTTCATTTTCCTTCTATCCAAGAGTCCAGTTGATAACGTAAGGGGAAAGTTTGTGCAGAAGAGACTATTGTCAGTTATAATGATTAAAGGGTGTGGGGGTTGTTCTTGCAACATTATTTTGGCGCCCAAACAGGGACTGCCGAGGTAGGATTGATAGCTGGACTCTTTGACAAAGGACTGATAGGATACGAATTTATAATTACGACTGAAAAAATAAAATGGAAGAAGAGTTAAGGGTTTTGAAGGAGGAATTACGGTTGATTAGGGAGAGTGAGGAGAAGTTGTCTGTAGAGAAAGAGAAGTTGTCCGTAGAGAAAGAGAAATTGTTGCGTGAGAATGCGAGGTCGAGTTGTGAGAATGAGGAGATGCAAAAGGAACTGAGAGCACTAAAGGGAACTGTAGAGAGAGTGGAAGAGGGTGTTGAGATAAGGATGCGTAAGAATGAGGAACAAATGGAAGCTATGATGGGGCAGGTAATGGGAATGATGAAAATGTTCATGGGTGAAGGTGCAGTCGGAGGAGTGTTCTCAGCTTCGGGTAAATGGTTGATAGTGGAAGAAAAGGCTAAGGTAAGTGATAATGGGGAAGGTAGTGATAGTGAAATTGAAGATAAGGGAACTAGGCATAGTAAGGATGAACAGAAATTTAATAGGAAGAATGAGAAGAAAGGTAAAAGTAATGAGAAGAGGGAAAAGAAGAAAGGTCTGGATGAGAGTGAAGATGATCATGAATGGGTGAAAGTGGTAAGTAAGAAAAATGGTAAGAAGGGAATGGTTAAAGATAGGAATTTGAGCGTTGAGTTGGATTCTTTATATTCAAATGAAGAAGAAGGAAACAAGAAGGAAGGTAGCAGTGATGATAGCAGTGAGAATGAACGTGATGTGTGTAAGACCGTGTTTATGAGAGAGGTACCTCGGTGTGGAAGGTTCAATGAGCATAGTAGTAGGGATGTATACGAGTTTTTCAAGGAGTGTGAGAGGTATTGTCAGGATAAATATGGTGATAATAAGAGAGTTTGGGCTAGGGAGTTAGGGGAATATTTGACAGGGTATTTGTTGATGATGTATGGTGTGATAATGAGTGTAGGGGATGTTGATTATGAAAGTGTGAAAAAGAGAATAATTGAACAAGTAAAACGTATGAAAGGGAGGTTTGGTATAAGCGTAAGAATGATTTTGATGATGCACGGATGAATGTAGGAAAAGCAATATCAATGTATGTATGTAGGTTGGAAACTTTAGCTAGGAAGAAGTATGGGGATGAAGGCATAAATGAGAACAAGGAATTAATGAAGAAGTTTTTGGCGACTGTATCTGAGAATGTGTGTGAATTTATTAATCTGAAATGGAAGGAGAAAATGAGGTGGACGCAAGAGAGATTGACATAGGATGATATTTTAGATATAGTTGAGGATTAGGAGTTAGATAGATGTATGAAAGAAAGTCAATATGTGAGTGTAAGAACTGGAATGGAGGAAAGTGTGCCAGAATTTGTTGGTTTTAGAGATGCTGTTATGAGAGGACTGATGAGAGTAGCTGATAGTGTAGTAGATAGGAGTGTTAGGGCGAGTAATGTGGGAATACATGTATGGACAAATGAAGGGTTTAGGAAAAGGAATCAGGTTTGGAGAGATGATGTGCTAGTGCGCAGCGAGGTAGGTCAGGTAGTTGTGTCCGTGAAGAAAACTGTTATAGGTGTGGAAAAGTAGGGCATAAAAAGAATGAGTGTAGATGGGCGTTAGGAGCATGTTTCGGGTGTGGAGAGACAGGGCATCGAATTAGCGAGTGTAAGAAAGAGAAAGAGGTTAAGTGTTTTCAGTGGGGTATGACTGGGCAATTAGCAAGTGGATGTAGGAGTACTCGTACGAATGTGATTTGCGGCAATAGTGGTAAGGATGGGCATTATGCGAGGATGTGTAGGAATAGGGTGTAAAGTGTACTGAATGTGGTGTAGATGGACATATAGCTAAGGTTTGTAGGAAGATGGAATTAAGTCAGCCAGGATGTTCGGGAAACTAAGTAATCGGAGGGTTCAACTAGGTGAGTCCTCCTTTATGTGTGGAAGGAATAGGATAAAAGTTTGTGAGAATGGGATGAATAACTGGTTGGAAATGAGTAAGTAGGAACCTAGTATAGTTGAGAAGTTAGGGTTAGAAAATAAATAATTAGTGTTAGTTGAATATAGGAAAAAGAAGCGTTTGAAAGTTTTAAGTGAGGAGAAAGTGCAAGGAAAATTTATAGGTATAGGTAGGAATCCGAATATGCATGCCAAGGGTGTAAATGTACAGGTGAGTGTTGAAGATAAATGTGTTAATACAGATGAATCATGGCTGTGTATGAATGATACCTATAGTGTGTGTGGTTTTACCTTATTTAATGCAAAAGAAAGTATGACGGATGCGAGAATGAGAGATAAGAGAATGATTAATATGAATGTATATTTTATTAAAGTAGAAAAAGGTTTAGATGAAATGGATGAATTGTTGACGGAAATAAGTAAGATTTTAGGGCCGGATGATAGTGAGGTAGATGGGATAGTGCATGATATATTAGATGATAGGAGTATAGATGGGAACCGGAATAGGACAATGAATGATAGCGATATGGAAGAAGTGAATAAGAGAGTATATGAAGGCCCAGTTACTCAATGCAGAGGTCCTGTTCCCGACTGCGACTGGGTTATGAAAAAAATTAGGTAAGTGTTGTGTAGGATGTATTTGGCAAAGTAAGGGGGGAGGAATGTGGAGAATTAATTTATGCTTTTTTATTTATTTTTTGTTTGCCAAATCCAGAGAGAGAGAGAGAGAGAGAGAGAGAGAGAGAGAGAGAGAGAGAGAGTGTCAGCGATTGAGAGGTAGTTAGTGTATTGATTGTTCGTTGTGAGAAAGACTGTTGGTATAAATGAGATTGTTTGTTTATGTTTTAGCTAGGTCAGGACAGTGGTGCATGTCTTGGGTAAATGATTATTTTTATTTGACTGCAGCTAGAGGCAGTTGTGTTTGTGAATGCTGGATTATAATTTTTATTCTTATACTAGCATGGAAGTGTTTGATTATTTCTGAACTGTAATTCCTTCTTTGGAGAGATTTTTCTTGACTGTGAAATTGATTGTTGATGACCTGGCTTGTGATAAGGAACTTGATATGACTGCTCAGATTTATTTAATTGTTGATGACCCGGACCGAATGAAGTTTCGATTGCTGTTATTGATGATACTGATGATGATGATGATGATGATGATGATTACGACCCCAATCAGGGAGGCAGTTAAGGCAAATTGGCCACACAGTTTAGTCTGTTAATCACAGAGCTGTAGTAGTGTGCCGAGAAAGACAGTTCGGCTTTCTGTAGACGAGTGTTAATGTCCCATAATATATAAACATACAAATTTTGGTGTGCGGTTAATTTTTAGTTTTGTAAAGGGTTTTGTTGGTTAATTGAATATTGGTATGGTTAATTTCTATTTTGTGTTAAGTGTATGATTTTTTTTTTTTTTGCGGGGGGTTGTTTAGTTTTAAGAAATATAGTTTCAAGGTTATGGTTTGTTTTCATTTTCCTTCTGTCCAAGAGTCCAGTTGATAACGTAAGGGGAAAGTTTGTATTGAGGAGACTATTGTCAGATGGAGTGATTCAAGGGTGTGGGGGTTGTTCTTGCAACATCCCGCCACAACACTATTCTACCTTATTTCTCTTCCCCTTGTTATTTTGAAGTTTTTATAGTTTATATATATGAAAACTTGATTTTAACGTTATTTTTCTTAAACTTCTCTTGTTCATTTCCTCCAAAATAAACAAGAGGTACTGAAGCGGGAGGGTAGGCAGGTAGGCGGGGAGTATAGAACCGAGTATCACAATCTTTTACGCATGATGCCTTTGAACAATAAGCAAAAGGTCAAACTGATTTATGCCCTATCATAGGAGATATTCAACAATGAAATTTCCCCAAACGCCTCCTTAATATGTCTTCAAGTTCAAGATCCTAATCTTACTTGAATTTATGAAGTATGTACATTTTATGGGCATTTGTAGAAAAAATGGATAATAACGGCGAGGTAAGGGGTCGGAGTTGGGCATGACTCCAATCATCCCTTTGTGACTGAAAAATTGAATGAATGAATGATTTGAAGTTCTCTGGCATCCTGACATCAACGGTCATGGAAGCCAATATCGTTTATTATAAATAAAGATTAAAAGAATAATAAATCAAAACCAACCAGAAAAGTAAATATGTTATAGAAGTTGAAAAGCATTAAGAAGACCTGCTTCTGATATAAATTTAAAAATGCCACTAGCATTGTATGACACATCATGTCCAAGGATCTTGGCAAAGCTAAACCTGCCATCTTCACCCCGAGCCTCAAACAGATATCTATTTCTTTCTGTACTATAAGTGGGTCATTCAATCAAAAACTGCTTCACAGTCAAGGGTATCAAACAGTCATCATAATATGGTTGGCGTTGACCAGCCAGCAGAAACTCAGGTGTCATCCGAGTGTGGCTAGTGCGGACGACAGAGAGTAGTCTCACATTTTTCGGGGCATCCCATTATACCTCCAAGGCGATTCAACAATCGCAATTTCTCTCATCTTATTTTCGGTTAAAGTATCCCAATGCTGTTGGCAATTGTTATTAGTAAAATTCTTAATTGCTGGTAAAAAATCATTATACAGAATGGGATATCTTCTTGGTAGCAACTCAGCTGCAGCACTCTTTGCCAGTGATTGATTGATTGATTTGAAGTGCTCTGGCATCCTGACATCGAAGGTCATTGACGCTGATATCATTTATTATAGATTAAGATTGAAAGAATATTCAATTAAAAACAGAAAAGCAAATATATTATATAAACTAAATAGCATGAATCTGCCTCTTCATTTCCAGACACACCTACGTGTGCCGGAACCCACCACAATCAAACTGTTATACCTTTCAGGCCAATAATTAAAAGCCTCTCTAAAATTTGTAAAACTATAAGGTTACTAGAATTAAAACCTTCTAAAGCTTGATGGACACTTCTTGAATCACTATAAATGGTAAAACTGCCATCCTCTTTCAATGCCATTTTCTCAATAGCGGTTAGTATGCCTTATATATTGGCAGTAAATATGGAAACATTTTTCATAAGGCTTTTCATAGCTTCTATTTCAGTCATGTCTTTTTTTTTTTTTTAACACCAATAGCATATTTACGAAAAGATATCTCTGATTGTTTCCACGGAGGTGTTGATAATATCTTAAATGGAAGCACCTTACTTCTAATTATATCAAGACTGTTTAATAATTGTTTCACCCAAAAGCCTTAAGGTTGAGGAGATTTTGGGTACAACTCAAAGTATGTAGAGTGCCTTACAAGGCTTGCCATCTGAAAGGCTAAAGAATTAGAGAGTCTTTGCAACCTAAACCAATACCGAATAATAGAAGACATTCAGTAATGGTCTCTAAAGGTAACTCTCCAGCATCAACAAGA
Organism: Palaemon carinicauda; assembly: GCF_036898095.1. Lineage (NCBI taxonomy): Eukaryota > Metazoa > Arthropoda > Malacostraca > Decapoda > Palaemonidae > Palaemon > Palaemon carinicauda. Next base: position 29,895,311 of record NC_090750.1, on the reverse strand, counting down.
AGACTTGGGATAGGAGAAATTCTAAACGCTCCTGTAGACAATCTAATACCAGCATGATGTATTGAATCTAATATCTTTAATCGGCTTGGGGTGGCTGAGGAGTAATTTTGTACCCATAACTACTTTTTGAAAAAAATTAACGCCTTGTATAATCTCAAAAGAGTTTTACTGTCTGACCCCCGATGATGTATGGGAAAATACTTTTAAAAGATTCAGAGCCTCAAAACATTTAGCTTCTAACGCCTTTATGTGAGGAACCCATGTAAGCCTACAATCGAAAATCCATCCTAAAAATTTAGCTTCACCTACACATGGGATCCGTTGAGCTTTCATGTATATATCTGGGTCTGGATGTACTCCTCGGATACGACAGAGATGGACAAAGTAGTTTTGCTTGTTGAAAACTTAAACCCATTCATATCAGCCCACTGAAAAATTTTCTTAACTGCAAGTGGCAGTTTTCTCTCAATCACTGCCATTCTAGCTCCATCAAATGATATGGAGAGATCATGCACAAATAGTGTTGAGAGAATATCTTGGGGGAATGACTGAGGATATCTCATTAATTGCTAGTGCAAATAGGGTTACACTCAGGCTACTACTCTGGAAAACTCCTTCTTCATGGCATTTACTCTCTGATAGAGTTTCCCCCACTCTCACTCGAAAAACTATGTGAAAGAAATGATTGAATAAACAGTGGTAGTTCTCCTCTTAATCCCAATTCATGAATGGTTTTAAGTATACTATATCTCCAAGCAGTATCATATGACTTTTCAAGGTAAAAAAAAAGACTGTTATATGGTGCTGTTTGGAAGCAAAGGCTTCACAAATAGAGGACACATCAGTTGTTGAGTGCATTTTTTCTAAATCCACACTGGATAGGTGATAGAATACTTATCTTTCCCAGGTACCACATAAGTCTTGCATTGTCCATCTTCTCCCTGATCTTACATAAACAAGATTTTAAGGCAATTGGTCGATAGTTTGCTGCTAAAAACTTATCCATACCTGGTTTAAAAAGGCTAAAATAATGGCTAGTTCCCTAACACTTGGATAACTGTGATCCTGCCATATTCTATTAATAATACTCAAAGTAAATGACTTTGTATTAACAGGTACATGTTTAATCATTACATATAGAATTCCACCGGGTCCAGGGGCCGTATCATTACAAGTGGGAAGGGCCGAATCAAATTTTCTTTCAGTAAAAGGAGAATTTTATGATTCTTCCCTTCCTGGCGCGAAATCGAAAACTTTCTTTTTTTCAATGTTCCTATACTGGTGACCAGGGGCTGCTATATATTTGCATGATACATTTGAGAAATGATCAGCCAGGGCATTGCTAACCTCAGTTACTCCAGTCACTTATTGACCATTCACTTTCAACACTGGTGGTGGGTTGGGGGTGAATTTGCCTGCTATAATTTTCACTTTTCTCCATACAGAAGATGGTGGTATTGTAAGGTTAAAGGAGGATACAAAAGACACCCATGACTGGCGCCTAACTTCTTTCATGGCACGACGGAACTCTGCTCTACATTTCTTATATATAATTGAATTCTCATTAGTACGGAATCTGCGCAATCATGTTGGAGATCTTCTTGTGACTCTGTGCAGGGCAGTTAGTTCTAAAGACCACCAGGGGACTAGTCCTCGTCTGAATAACCCTGTTGTTTTGGGAATTGAATTGACTCCTGCTGTATAGAGAGTTCCATTCAGTAAGTCTATGGCATCATCAATATTTTCATACTGTTCTGCATCCCCCTCAATTTCGTTTAGCTCATGAAATTTATCCTAGTCCGCCTTGTCAAGATTTCATCGTGGCGATCTCTATAAAGGTGGACTAATGCTGGTGTTTTTAATGCTTGGTGCATGATCACTAGCATAGCAATCATCTAATGTCCTCCAATCAAAATCGAGAAGGCAATTAGAGATTACGATTGATAGGTCAATACATGACATGGAGCCTGTCTGGACATGAAAGTGTGTGGGCTCTCCTGTGTTGAGGAGTCCCACATACTCATTTTCCACAGTTGATGATATGATATTTCCCCTCGTGTTTGCTAAAACATCACACCACAAAGTATGTCTACCATTCAAATCTCCAATTAATGAAAAGGTTGAAGGAGTTGTTGAATCACCTCTACTAAGTTATCATACAAAATGTTACCATTTGGAGGCAAGCACAGAGAAGAAATTGTATATTTCCTCCCTATATCAATCTGTACAGCCACTGCCTGCAGAGGTATAAGAATAGACAAAGATATTTGGGGAACATCTCGATGAACGTATATGAGACTTCCGCCACAGCTCCCTACTTGGTGATCATATGGTGTCCTATAACTAATATATTCGCGAGGACATGGAGTTTGCTCTACTGTAAACATATAATTATTTGGGAATGCTCATGAATAGGGAGCTTAAGTTTTTCATATTTGGCCATTAAATCTTGGCAACTCCACTGCAAAATGGAGGAAAAAACTATGGTTTATATTTTGGTAGACCACTTGGATGGAGTCTTCCCATTAGCAGTTTTTGTAGATTGGGTTTTGCATTTGTGATTTTCTTTTTGTCTTTTTGATCTAATTGTTGAGGGGGATGGTAGTCCTCAACTTAAATTTCCGATTTATTTAAATTGACTTCCAGTTGATCAGAAACATCAACAGACAAAACATCATATTTATTTGATGTCATAATTTTTATATTTCTCATGGAAGGGAGCGAAAGAGATGGAGACTCTCTCTTTTTCGATTAATAGGTGGTGAGCTACTAGGCATTTACACCTTCCCTAATACAGGTGCACCTGGTAACTTGGTTTCATGTGGAATCTCCATCAAATCAGGAAATGACATAGCCTGAGAGAGGTTAGTACTATTGTTGGTAATGGGGGACGAAGGCTGTACAGAAATAGGCAATGATCTAGTTTTAATATACTGTGGCAGAGCCTCAAAAGGCAATATGTTTACCTCCTCATGCAGTACTTTATTATTAGAGGTTGTATTTCTTTTCTTAGAATTACTGGCAGTGCTAAGTGGGTTTGATGTCTCTTGTGGTAAATTTCCCATTGAATTTAATGCCTTTGCATAGCTAGTTGATTTATTAAACAGTCTTTTTGCATGTCCCACACTTATGTGTTCTAGACTTGATTTGTTTAGGGCAGGTTCATCCAACTTATACAGTTCGCATCTCCTATCAGTTGATTTATTGCAGTTTAAACACCTGGCCTTAAGTGTACATTCTCCGTGATAAGATTTGGAGCAAGTACTAGATATTTTTCCCTTTCTGCAAATTTTGATGGGTGTCCAAATTTAAAACAATTAAAGCATTGCAGAGAATTTTCTTTGAAAGGACGAACATTAATCCTTTTATGTTCAATAACAACATGGAAAGGTACATCAGCATCCTGGAAAGTGAGTATAATCATTGATGTTCCAGGAACTTTATGTACTTTCCATACATTTAGTGGATACATGGAAAGTATCTCCTCCTCTGTAAATTCGTACAGGTCTTTATTAAAGACCACTTCCTTTCCATAACTAAAATTTAGATGAGGTTTCATTTCTAATGTAATTTCATCACTGCTTCTCTGTAAGTTAGACAGTATTGCAGACTGAGTCGAGGATTTGGCATGGAAGAGATAACATTTTTTCCGAAAACGAGATAGATCTCCAGGTGCAATGGTTCCTACTTTTTTCTGAATCAACTTACATATTTTGAAATAGTTCCCTATTATCCCCTTAGATTTAGCAACAAGCCACATTGGTGGTTTTGGCTTTCTCTGTGAAGACATGGGTACATTTATGTCTTTTTCAAACCAATCAGCAGGTTTGCATACATGCAATTCCTTTGGGACCTTATCATAAAGAGCTGCCATGATGTTCAAGTTGTTATTTTTAATATTACTAATATTACAAAAGGCATTAAACGCTTCGTCATGACTATCAAAAGATATCCATGAGTCCTATTTTCCATACTCAAGTCTCATCCCTATTTTCTTTATCAATCCATAGCACTCAAATGCTCTCTATATATCATCATAGTTTGTCTCTAATGGAATTTGGAAAACATGAAGGATTCGCAGTTTTCTTGTTTGACCCAAATTACTAGATTTTTTAACATCAGTAGAGTGGTCCTTTTTAGTTCGAAGATCGTCAACAGAATTTTTCTTAATTAAACTAGCAGATGTCGTCAACAGTGCCGGGGAAGAGTCACCGTATCCATGGGATGGGGGTTTGTTATTTGAAAAATCCATAAAGCAGGGGTTGAGATAGGGGTTGATTAGTTAGGTTTACCTTCCCGAGAGTATTTAGGCATCATACGTCAGATAGGAAATTTGCATTCTCCACTATCGGCACAATGAGAGTATACTTCCCAGATGGTCCACTCCATGCCATACCCAAAGGATAGCACCAAAACAGATATAGATGCACAGGTATAAGCTGAACCCGCCTGTTAGAACCGAGACCAGGAAACTATGGAGTCATCCTCCCCATATCTGTATTGATGGGGTTCCGGCCAAAAGCCGAGAGTCCTACCCCAAGCATTGGATCCCCCTGGATCCCGAAGACCCAACACTTCAGAATGATTCCTCCAATACTCTCACATATAGTTTTGAATGCAAATACCTCCCAACCGTGAAACCTCCTCTCATTCATCGAAGCAGGCAGCAATAACGGATGTAGAAACATCCACGCCAGTGATTATAATGGATGTAGGAACATCCACGCCAAAAAAAAAGAAATGAATATATATATATATATATATATATATATATATATATATATATATATATATATATATATATATATATATATATATATATATATAATGCTTATCTCCTGTATTATGTGTGTATGTGTTCACATAATATATACACATATATAAGGGAAGTTTTTCTCATAGATTTGGGACAGAAACACGAAAGAAAGTTTATAAAATTAGGAGAAGGTCTAAGCAATATTAAGAGGAAGAAAAAGATGAGAGAGGAGGAGAGAAGTTTAGATTCGAATTGGGGGAGCAATTTCCCCAAGCTTGAGAGCCCTTTTGCCCGTCACTAAGCTTCAGCACAGGAATGATATTGTACCGACTGTATATCACACGATCGTACATAGGAACGACATTTCATTTTTTGTATGTATTATGCTTGTATCTTCGCTCTCCCCTCGCACTGATAAGAACCTGAAATAACATGTCTGTTTTTCTCACCAATAACTAATAACCGGTGAGCTTTTCAGTTGAACATGAAATTGCCTGTTATGTTTTGTATTCCCTTTTTGCCTGGGGTTTATGTATATATAAACGAGCGTTCTGTAATAAAGTTTACTCAGTTGCTTTCATCCTACCTTTGAGTCATAACCTTCTCTCGGCCCATCACATTGGTGACCCTGGAAGTCGACTCGCTCCTCCCGCCTTCCACCCCCCCTCACCCCTCCGTCATTGGTACTATGGCGGACTCTACGAAAGTTTGCGCTGCCCCATTGAAACTTTCGTTGTTCGCCAGCGGAGAGGCGTTTGCTTGGTTTCAGCGCGCAGAAGTCCAGTTTTGCATCAAGGGCGTGACTCGCTTAACCACCAAAGCAGATTATGTTCTCGCGGCGATACCCGAGGACACCTTCCCGGAAATATCCGACTGGCTTTGTGAACAATGAGACATCCCAATAGCGTGACGCCCTCAAAACATACCTTCTACAGCAGTACTCACCATCGCCAACTGCCCGTATGGCAAAGCTTTTTCAGCTCTCTCAACAACTGTTGGGGGACCAAAGGGCTTCGCTCGCCCTCAGGGAAATGACCAGTATCGCTCGCCTGCATCCTGCCGCAGACAGCTCTCCTCGTGAGGTGAACCTACTTCGTGCCCTTTGGATACGACGTTTATCCGAACCTGTACGCGCTGCCATTCCAGATGTCGATAGTTTACCCATAAAGGACTTGATGACCAAAGCCGACGCTCTAATGGATAGCCACTTCACGACATTCAAGACCTCCATCAACGCCTCCACTCCTGACAAAGAGGACGCCTATTCAACCTCAACCGAAGCTGACTTGAATGCCGTAGGACATACAGGCCTACCCCGTGACGTGCCGAAGCGACAACAAAGCCACCCACCACCCGCCACTCGCTCACGCCCCAACCAACGACTTTTACAGTCACTTACTGCCTCCCATCGGCCCCAGTTTTGCTACTACAACAACAGATTTAGGGCAGCCGCGAAGAAATGTGCCAAGGATTGTCAGTGGCCAAAAAACGTGTAAGTAGGCCATCACTAGTGGCGGTGGTTTCCCGTGTTTCTAACCTTTTCTTTTTATATGATGCAGGAATGAGCGTGTGATTTTTGGTAGTCACGGGTGCTTGTCGTTCTCTTTTGCCAAAGGAACTCTTCAGGACACGACGTAGTCTGTCTACGTCTGCCAACGTCCGCCTGGTAGCTGCCAATGGATCTGCGATACCCACCTACAGTTACGAGAACCTTCCATTATCGTTTGGAAACAGTAGATGTAATTGGAAGTTTCTCGTTGCTGATGTCACATTGCCTATCCTCGGTGCGGATTTCCTCTCTCATTTCCACCTTCTGGTCGATGTTGCCCACCGACGATTGGTCAACGGAGACTCGTACTTGTTGACACCTCTTCAGCCTGTCCCCTCTAACCTCGCTATCCACATCAGTGCACTCACGGATGCTTACGCCCAACTCATGTCGTACCCGGAAGTTTTCCGTCCAGAACTTCGCCAAACTCCCAGGGCTCCTACCATGCACGGTAATTATTACCCCATCAAGACAACGAGACCCCCAGTCTTCGTAAAATTTAGACGTCTGGCACCGTTACGATTGGCAGCCGCCAAACAGACGTTCGCCGAAATGGAGGAAATGGGCTTTTGCTAAAAGGCCTCCAGCCCATGGTCGTCTTTCTGAAGAAAGACGGCTCCCTCCGTCCGTGCGGGGATTACAGGTACCTGAACATGCCAACAGAACCGGATCACTACCCTCTCCTAAACATCGCCGACGTGACTACCGACCATGCACAAAGCGAAGGTTTTCTCCACGCTCGAGGGGTATTATCAGATGCCTATGAACCCAGAAGACATCCCCAAGACCGCCATCACCACTCCATTTGGTACATACACCTTCAGTTACTCCTGTTTTGGCCTTCGTAATGCTGGGGCCACTTTTCAATGTCTCATGGATAGCATCTTATGGGACCTCCCCTCCTGTGTATGTTATGTGGATGACATACTTGCGTTCTCTTCCTCAAATAAGGAACATCTCCGTCACTTGCGCATGGTGCTCGACTGCCTGCAACAAAACGGCCTCTTAGTCCGGTACGACAAGTGTACCTTTGGCGCCAGCGAAGTGTCGTTCTTAGGGCACCGCATCACTCCTGAAGGAGTCCATCCCCTCCCTGAGAAGGTAGCAGCCGTTCAGAACTTCCCCACGCCTTCGACCGTCAAAGCTCTGCAGGAATTCTTGGGCATGATCAACTATTATCACCGTTTTCTGCCAGCCATTGCCGCCACTCTTGCTCCCCTCTACGCCTCCCTCAAGGGCAAGCCAAAGAACCTGAAGTGGGGTCCCCTTCAAGAAGCATCCTTCTACAATGCAAAGAATGCCCTATCAACTGCTGCAGGTCTCCTTTTTCCTATCCCGCATGCCCCTCTCCTTCTCTCCACTGATGCCAGCAACGTCGTTATTGGTGCAGTGCTCGAGCAGGTGGCCAACGGCTCGCCCTGCCCATTGGCCTTCTTCAGCAGTAAACTGTCCAAGGCAGTATCGGGTTATTCTACCTGCGATCGCGAATTGCTAGCGGTACACTTGGGTGTCCGTCACTTTCTCCATTTTATAGAAGGCACACCCTTCATCATTCGCACAGACCACATGCCTCTAGTGCACGCCTTCACTTGACAGTCTGATACCTGGTCCGCCTGTCAACGCCGACATCTCTCCACCACGACTGAATACAATTGCACACTTCAATACGTCCCTGGAAAAATGAATCCCGTTGCCGATGGCCTGTCAAGAAACATGTTGGCTGCCGTTCAACTGGGATTGGATTACAACACCTTGGCTGAAGCCCAACGACAGGATCCAGAGTATCAAGCATGTAGGACATCCTGCACATCCCTCCATTGGGAAGACATCCCCCTCGACGACTCCAACACCACCCTCCTCTGTGACATCAGTACTGGTAGACCGCGACCGTGGATTCCTGCTCCCATGCGCCGACAGGTGTTTGATTTCATTCACAGCCTTACACATCACTCGTGCTGTACTACTGCACAGCTGCTGAAGAAGAAGTTCATTTGGCACGGCATTTCTAAGGATGCTAAGGACAGGGTCCGCTCCTGTATTTCTTGCCAAACTTCCAAAGTACATCAACACACGGATTCAGGAGTGGGCACCTTTCCTCAACCTCAGCGTCCTTTCGCCCACATTCACGTCGACGTTGTAGGCCCCCTACCCACATCACAAAGACATCATTACCTGTTAACCGTCATCGACCGCTCCACTCGTTGGCCTGAAGCCATTCCCATGGAAACTGCAACGTCCGCCTCATGTACATCTGCTTTACTCTCATGATGGATTGCAAGATTTGGTATCCCTGAGCATATTACTTCTGACAGGGGTATCACTTTCACCTCTCAATTGTGGACATCATTAGCGAATCTCCTGGGCATCACCCTACATCAGACAACTGCCTACAACCCCGCTGCCAATGGAATGGTTGAACATTTTCATCGCATCCTCAAAGCAGCTTTGATGTCCCGCTGCAAGGATTGCAACTGGTTTACTCAGCTTCCCTGGGTCCTCCTGGGACCAAGGACCACTCCTAAAGATGCCCTGGATGTCTCGGCAGCTGAAATGGTGTATGGCGGCCCGTTGGTCGTCCCTGACGAATTTTTTCCTTCTATAACCTCCTTTGACGATCTCCAGCGCATACGTCACGTTGTGGGAAAATTTACTCCATGCTGCCAGACTTACAGGACCCCAGCGAAGCATCACATACCGACAGACTTGCATTCTGCAATGCACGTCTTTCTACGCAATGACACTAGTAAGCCACCGCTAACGCCCCCTTACATGGGCCCTTCCTTTTGATCCGACACAGTCCGAAAGCATTCCTACTAAACATTCGTGGCAAAGAAGATTGGGGCTCCATTGATTGTCTAAAATCTGCTTATCTCCTGCCAGATGACCTGCCTACAGTTCACCTCTCTAGATCAGCGTGCCCTACTTAACATGTAGGCTATAGTATGTCATTTTTATGGGGGGAGCCATGTACCAACCGTGTGTCACACGATCGTACATAGTAACGACATTTCATTTTTTGTATGGATTATGCTTTTATCTTCGCTCTCCCCTCGCACTGATAAGAACCTAAAATAACATGACTGTTTTTCTCACCGTTAATTGTTAACCAGTGAGCTTTTCGGTTGAACATGAAACTGCCTGTTATGTTTTGTATTCCCTTTTTGCCTGAGGTTTATGTATATATAAACAAGCATTCTGTAATAAAGTTTACTCAGATGCTTTTATCCTGCCTTTGAGTCACAACCTTCTCTCGGCCCGTCACAATATGCCGCTCTGAAGCTCAATGACTTCATGAAGGCATTCTGTCCTTAAGAGGGTGGAAAATTTGAATATTTAAGAAAATTAGGTCTTAGTACATGCAATAAACTTCAATTCTGTGTATAGTGTGATCATTCACTGCAAGGTTGGACCAACCTAAGAATATATTCAGTTCTTGTAACTACCCCGCCTCACCAAGTGATAATCTAAAAAAGAAAAAAAAAAAAAAAAAGGTGATTTCACACAAGAAAAAAAAGAGAGGTGGAATCCACCTATTGGTCATGCTCACGCCTAAGGACTGATGACCTTAGGTGGATGCCATTTTGTAACAAAAAACTATTTGAATCCAAGTTTTACATAGGTCAAGAAAGCTTGTTTTTATGCAGTTGCTTTTAGAAAGACTAGTGTAAGGATAATTTCTTTATTACCATTTCCTTTGCCATTACAGGCATAATAAGTTGTTTACTTTGAAACTAAAACCATACAGATATTCCTCTTTATTCTTTGTCTATATCAAACCGGATGTAGCCAGGCTTTTTACCGGATCATTGTGATTCAAGACTTAAAAAATCATTTAAAAAACGAATTTTATTGGATAGGTGTTAATTCTTTCACGTGATTTCCTTTATTTTTTTTTTTTTGGGGGGGGGGGGTGGGGGGGGGGGGGCGGTGATGCTTTACGGTTTTTCAAATTCCTTGCAGTACAACATAGGCTCATCTTCATCCTTTATGAATGACTGCTAATGAGTTTCCTATTCCCCTTACTGCTCCATCCATATTAATTCGAATTTATTTTTACTTGATAATTGCGAGACAAGACTTATACAATAAATAGAAAAATATTAATTGGAAGGTTTTATTTTTTCACATATGCTTGTTTAGTTTATTTGTTTCAAGAGAAAACTGTGTTGCTATTTAGTCTTTGAGAGCCCTTACAGGTAGAATAGAGGTGCATTATGAAAGAACTGCTCGCAAGTTTGATTTTCCCCTGACCTTTCCCTGACACATCGTTTTCCAAACTCCTGTCATCTTCTTAAAAGAGAATGAGATTTTGAAATTTTTATGAGGTCAATCTGGACATTGTCCAGAAAACTTTTGAAAAAATAATTTCTGTGAGAGAGAGAGAGAGAGAGAGAGAGAGAGAGAGAGAGAGAGAGAGAGAGAGAGAGAGAGAGAGAGAGAGAGAGAGAGAGAGAGAGGGAGATGCCGACTCTTTAATTTATGGCTCTCTAAGAACCTACAATTATAAACAGTATCACATAAAACTTGGGTCTACCTTGATGTACTGTATGTCAAAATATAACTGCTCTATTTTAGATCACACACACACACACACACACAAGATCTTATAAACTAAAGCGAATACTTTATCAGAATTCAAAGAAATTTTAGTTAATGGAGAACATTTGCAGGAGATATGGAAGAATGAGCTTGAAACATTTCGATTAATATAAAAATTATACTATGTTATTTAGAAAAATATCTGAAAATACCAATAAGAGTCATTAGCCACTATTGTAATGTAATTAGATCTACTGAAATGAAAACAACCCCCTTTTTTTCATACATTTATTATATAGTTCTAAAACAGCATATTTCATGAACATCAACCCTTTCACTTTGTTGTAGAGACACTCAATACAGTTCCAAAAAGGAGGGGTATCTCACTCCATTCCTTCAATTCTCTGCTCAGTCTTCTGCATACACCATGTTTCCTGTTTCTCTTATACTGTGACTAACAACTTTTTAACGACTGCTAACTTTCGCTACATTCAATTCAAATTGTTTATGAAAATCCACAGCTTCCGTTCTTCCAATAATAATGTTGTCATTCTTTGCTCTATCTTCCAGGTCTCTACTTACCCCATTAACAATAGTTTTTTTTTAACATCTACTTTTCATATTATTCTTGCCGTATCACTTATTGAAATCTTTCAATACTTTCTGTAGATGTTCTTTATTATCTCCAATTTTCTCTGCATAGTCTCCAAAAGAGTCAATCATCACTTTATCCAAACTCAATTTCTTTCTCTTTGACTTTCTGTAACACGTCCTTGTTTCATGGGTTCCATGAGAAGACTTTAAATCACATCCTAATTTCTTTATGTTTTTCCCGCTATCAAGTCTACAATAAACTATTTCAAAATTTATGAAAAGTATAATCTAATATGATGTAATATCATCAAATACAATATATTCTGCCCCTACAATTACATTAGTTTTCTGGTGTACTCTTTCAAAGAAAATCATAACACACACCTTTTATAGTATAGTAAGTAACGTTTTACCTCCATTAAAAAAAAGTCTTATTTTGGCTTCATTAGTATGCTTCATTTGTTAATTTCCATCCATACATTTATTCTATTTTAACCATTCTAGCCCATCAATATTCACAGTCAATTTCTACTTCAATCTACGGTTTTTTTTTTTTTTTTTTTTTTTGGTCTCTATGCCGCTTATTACAAATTTTAATAGAACCTTTATGCAAGGAATGTTTTATTCAGCCTTTCCACGTCTTTTACTAACTGTATCATCAACAAATGCTTCGACAATGAAGAATGCAAGAGATGCTTTTACAGTAATCACAATAAGCAGGGATACGAGAGTCTCCACTGAAGCCCCATAAACCAATAAATACTTTTATTCTTTACAGGGAATTCAATTATACGGACCCACTACTATCAAATTTCATTTGTAACCATCAGGGAAGTTTAACCTCATAAACAATTAGGTATCATTTAAAAATAACAGAAACTAAGAGAGAGAGAGAGAGAGAGAGAGAGAGAGAGAGAGAGAGAGGAGAGAGAGAGAGAGAGAGAGAGAGAGAGAGAGAGAGAGAGAGAGGTACTACCTCTTCTAGATCAAGTTACAATGCCAGCAAGTATATTATTATGTAACGCACTCCAAAGAAATGACCTGCTTAATCCTCTAATATTGCTCTAAAAAGTCGACCAGTTTCAAAGATAGTTTTCTTTATCTTTTCAAATCATATATTTTTTTATATTAATATTCAAAAGAATATAAGGAAAGGAACTCAAGCAGAAGCTGTTAAACACAATATAGAAAAATGATACATGCTGAGGAGAAAATATCTTAAATTTATTAAAATGGTCGAAAAATAAAAGTTCCGCTTCTGACTAGGCATAAACACTTCCGTTTTTATTTTATTTTATTTCTCTTTTTTTTTAAGAAAATTTGTACATCTCCGGACACTTACGAAAGGAAGGTAATAGAATATCAAATTGACTTCTAATGTCCCATTACATGAGGATATTTCCAACGACTATAATGCACTGAGAGACTAACAAATAGATTACCATCACCCTTCTCATTAAACAAATTGATAAAATGTACTCAGCGTGTTCCTGGGTGCAAAATAAAATAAAATTCATATGTTAAGCGAGGGGGAACTTCTCATTCTTCATCTTCAAATCTTTTATTCCGCTTCTTTTAATGCAAAAAAGGTTTTCACACTATTCAGACTTTATAAAACTGCGCGTGGTATACTAGTGAAAGTTGTGTTAAAAGCCTGGGTTATATTTTTCGTTTAGATTGATATTTTCAATAAAAAGATTTTATAGATTTAGACTTATTGCAGGAACCCGTGAGGCGAGATTTCAAGTTTATTTTCTTAATTGTACTTCAAGAAGTCAGATGTGATGGTCAGGTGTCTCCTTCTCTCCCTCTATCGTCTGCCAACTCTGTATAAACACAAAAGACGAAAATAACCAGCAAAGGAAAAAACTATTAGATGACAGCAAAATTTGACCTGGTAACTCAACGTATATATATATATATATATATATATATATATATATATATATATATATATATATATATATATATATATATATATATATATATATATATATATATATATATATATATATGTGTATATATATATATATACATATATATATATATATATATATATATATATATATATATATATATATATATATATATATATATATATATATATATATATATATATATCCACATACACATATATATGTATATATATATATATATATATATATATATATATATATATATATATATATATATATATATATATATATATATCCACATACACATATATATGTATATATATATATATATATATATATATATATATATATATATATATATATATATATATATATATATATATATATATGTATGTGTATATATATATATATATATATATATATATATATATATATATATATATATATATATATATATATATATATGTATATATATATATATATATATATATATATATATATATATATATATATATATATATATATATATATATATATATATATATATATATATATACAGTACACCAAGGTTTTTGGTGATCAATCTATTCTAAAGAAGTGTTTTAATTCTCTCATTTTACCTTGTTTCGAGTATTGTTCTTCTGTCTGGTCTTCAGCTGCTGATTCTCATATTAATTTGTTGGACAGGAACTTACGGTCTATTAAATATCTTATTCCTGATCTAGATATTAATCTCTGAAACCGTCTTTCAATCAATTCATTACGCATGTTGCACAAGATTTTTTTTATAATTCTGACCATTTTTTACATTAAGATGTTCCTGGACAGTTCCATCCTGTTCGTAATACTAGTTATGCAGTTAATTCTAATAGTCAGGCCTTCTCCATCATGAGGCTCAATACTACACAGTATTGTAGAAGTTTTATTCCAGATGTGACCAAGTTGTGTAATGATCTTCCTAATCATGTAGTTGAATCAGTAGAACTTTAAAAGTTCAAACTAGCAGAAAATGTTTTTAGGTTTTTATAGTTTATATATCAAATATCTGTTTTAATATTGTTAATGTTTTTAAGATATATCATTTAAATTTTCATTACTTCTTATATCATTTATTTAATTCCTTATATCCCTCCCTCACTGGGCTATTTTTTCCTGTTGGAGCCCTTGGGCTTATAGCATCTTGCTTTTCCAACTAGGGTTGTAGCTTAATAATAATAATAGTAATATTAATAATAATAATCATAATAATGAAGGCTGTTGGGTGGTTGTTTATTTATTGTACTTGTTGAAGTTACTGCAATTATGACTTTTATAATGCCAACAATTATTGTATCGTTACTATATTCAGACTGGTTATTTTTCCCATGTGTTAGTTATTCTTTGTTTTTAATTGCTCATGGAGCTAGAGAGATTTTTCCAATTTAGAATTGCAGTAAGATAAAAGTAGAGACTGTCATGTACAGGGAGACATTCACAGACCTTCACAAAGAAGTTCAAAGACCTTCTTAGTCCTTATCAGATACTATGTACTGGGATCCTCTGAGATTGAGCGTGCTTATTGTCCCTAATAAGTGAGAACTTTAGCAGACACTCACAGTATGTGTAGATTGTCATTATAAATGTGTTACTATGTTATAAAATTATGTTACTATGTTATTGATTTTTGCTGGCATACTTTAAGGTAATTATGATTCATAACACAATTGGGGGCTTATCCAGGAGCTTTATTTTCTAACCATTCAGGCTAGCAGAAATCAATATGGTATCTAAGGTAGAAGATTTGTTTAAAAATCTCGACAAGGGAGTTTCTTAATCTTCTAAGAACGATGCGTAACTAGTGCTAGGTTCTCATCTTAATTTGCAAGTGAAATCGTACATGAAATAGAGAAATAAAAAGTATTGTAACTAACAAGGTATATAGAACAAGGGAGAGCTAAGATGTTAATAGAAGAGGAAATTTTTGAGGTTCAAACAAGTTTTTCCTTACTATTAAAAAAAAGTTTCTCAATTGAGAAGATTAGAGAGAGAGAGAGAGAGAGAGAGAGAGAGAGAGAGAGAGAGAGAGGAGAGAGAGAGAGAGAGAGAGAGAGAGAGAGAGAGAGAGAGAAATTCGATTCAACGACCAGTTTAGACCGAATAGTGTTAACATTTCTGGAAAAGTTAGTGGGCAAATATTTTTGGTACTTTAAAAAAGTTACAGACTCTCTAAAACAGCCTCGTCGTGTTTGGTCTACTTCGCCATAAAGTGTTAATTGCCAAAGGAACCGAAGCTTACCCGGCTTTGAGTATGAGTGACAGTTCAGATTATGATAAGGTCAAGTCGGAGTCTCAGTCATCCCCATCTCCTCAATTTATTACACAGTGCAATGACAGAGGTTATGCACCTAGTTCCAAAACTGGATGTTTTTAAGGTCTCAGAGACAATGGGCCTTATCATATTTGTGTTTACTATAAGTGAAAAGATCATATTTTTAATGAATGTTGGAGACTTAGAAATAATAATGAAAAACCATATTCAAATACATGTACTGCAGTAAAAGGTAATAAGAAGCGTTCTGTTATGTCGTAAGTCCAGTTCCTATGAGTCTATGGTAGATTTTATGCACATGTTGTCCCAGGGAGTGGTGTTATTAGGTTCGGCTAGTAAAGCTCTACCTGTTCAGATATGAGATATTGGTGCTGCCCAGACTTTGTTGTTGTAAGAGAGTGTATTGCCTTTGTCTGCACAGACCTCTGTTAAGGGGTCACTTTTACTACAGGGTGAAGAGTTAGGCAAGATTGATGTTCTTTTCCATAAAATTCATCTTAAGAAGTCAGATTCAGTCACTGGACCAGTCATTGCAGGTATAGCCTATATTCCTCACTGAAGGCGTTTCCTTATTGCTGGGCATTGATTTAGAGTGGCAGAGCTGTGACAGATCCGATTATTTGTGAGAACGTAACATGAAATGTTAGTTTAGAAGACAATAGCGTCCTGTATCCAGTGTGTGGTTCTACAAGGACAATGGTGAAAAGGCAAGAAGCAAAAACCCCCAAAGTGCTGGAAACCGAGAGTGATAGAGTCATTGACCTTGACCTTAGTGACACTGTGCTTGCCAACTATGATGGCATTTCAGGCGATGAGAAGATTGCAGATGAAGATCCTCCATGATTCCTGATGATTATTCCTTGCCTTGTCTTTCTCCATTTGTAAATGAAATGCCGGACAGCCTCAGTCATAAACAGTTAATTGGTGAACAACAGAAGGGTCTAGAGATGGTCAAGCTTCATGAGAGGGTGCTGCCACCAAAAGAGGTGGAGAAAGTCATTAATGTTTCTATCTACACAATGATATTTCTATGAGAAGAGGGCAACCGC